>NC_142716.1:47848318-48006151 GCF_055471065.1 Atractosteus spatula | reverse complement strand
TGTCAGTAACGAGAGCTCAGGAGGTGGAAAGATTCCTGATAGCGAGCAGTGAACAGGGTGAGCAGAGGGGTTAAGCAGTGAGGGAAGGGGTGTGGTGTGGTCATTGGGTAATGGGAGTTAATTAGGCCAGCTGCGCTCGTAACCGTCTTCTGTTACCCTAAAAGAGCTGCCACTGCCAGAAAACTATAGTTCTACATAATTGAGCAAAGTGCCTTGTTTAAGAACAGCGTTCGCATCCTCTCATCTGCCGCTGCACTATATGATCAATGAGCACAGAGCCGCACAAGCAGGTGGTGTAGAAGACACTGACACCCCCCTTCCAAAAATGAACAGCAACTCCCTAGGCCGAAAGCCCAGCCTGCTAATTAAACCAATAGATAATGACTTAAAGTACCTCTAATACGCAGTCCTTCAATTAGTGATCTCTCCCCGCTAATTTAATACAATTCTATTGGTATCCCCACATCTGAAAGACAGCACAGGTATTTAAAAAGGGCGATCAATGAAGCCAGCTTTGGAGCGGTCAGCTGCAGGCGTCACAGAGCCCAGGGCAGCGGCCAAGGAGGGGCCAGGAACTGAGCCGGCTTTGATTCCGCAGAGGTCAAGGAGCTCTGACCGCTCCCTCTCCCTCTTGTTTCCTGCCTTACATTAAATGGCTTTCTAATTCAAATGAACTCCCAAGAGGTGGGGGGGGGGGGGGTGTTTCAGTGGCTCTGTCTTTAACGTAATCCATAATCTTTTAGACCGGAAAAAAAAGGTAACAGGCTATTTCTGTCCCTGTGCCCCCGCGGGAGCAGGCACTGGGCTGTAGTCAGGTTACACTTGCCCTCGGAGGCGGCCACGTGCTCAGATGGATGTGAGCCACACAATAACCTCGCATGGATACCTGCTGCCTGCTCACTGACGGTGCTCTGATCGAGGACCCGGTGAGCACTGTGATGCAGCCAGCTGGCTGTGCTCTCTGGCCTCCATGAGGTTCTAAAGACATGTATGGAGGCTCACACCTGAAGAAGGCTCCACAGCCAAAACGCTGTGTTTTCTCTCTGCTCTTTCTCTGCCTGGAATAAACCTTTATTTGTTCCCTTGCAGGGACACACGCTGACGCAGCTCCCCCCCTGAACCACTATATATGCAGTCGTGGATATACAGTACAGTGTATTTTTTTAAAGTGTGAGGGAGCTGCGCAGGAAATATAAGGAAGATAAAAGTCACACAGGCAGATAAAACACTTGTACTGAAGAAATGTACAAATTAAAAAATGTAAAAAAAAAACAAGATTAAAAAAAGTTTTAGGCTGAAGCTCGTCTGATGAGATGGAGTCTGGGAGTCTGCTGCTGTCTGGAGATCCACAGCAGTGGAGACAGGACGCTGAAGGTGCGGCTGAGCTTTGATTTCATTTACTCCCTGGGCGATGGATTAAACAAAAGCATTACATCTATGGACCTCAAATCTAGTTGCTGAAATAGTTAGGAGTTATCCCATTCAGAGCCTTTTATAGTCGCAGTAAACTCTCGTACTCAGAGTTTATATTTGCCTGGCAGCCAGTGTGAAGAAGCCACAATGGGTGTTGCAGAACCTTGATAACATCCTCTTTGCTCTTCATGTGCTGCAGTCCAGACGAGCCGGATGAGCAGAGGGCAGCGGCTTACGGTAATCGGTGCGCCATTCAATAAAAGTGCGAACAAGGATGGTCTTAAGCAAGTCCTGTTTTGCAGATGGAAAAAAGACACCTTTGCACCCTTTTGAACGTGGACCTCAGAGGACAGAGTTATGTCAGAAAGAAGAGCGATGTTTTTAACTGGCACGGAAGAGCAGTTGATAGCTAGGCCAAAGTTGCCCAGTTTATTTCCACCGATGTAGATTTACAGAGGTGTGGACGGACCGTGTTGGAGGGCAAGGTCGCTCAGGCGGTTTGAGCAGGGGTCTGTGTCCAACGCCTTTTCAGTGGCGCCTCTATCTGCGGCGACATGCTGTGGTTTTGGGACTGAGTGCGAACAAACACACAGATGACAAAGACTGATCGTTTCCTCACCACAAATTTAAAACAATTAAATAATAAAGGGGAGGATAGCTCAGCAGCCCTGCCCAGCTGCTTTATTACCTCATTGAGTTAATGTTTTCAGCCATAACCACCTACTGTACATTTGTACCTGTTAAAATAACCAAACAGGGCACGTGACCATACTCAGGGGTACAACAGCAACAGGCCACCTGGCATTTGAGCCCACATCCTTCTAGTTACAAGCCCAGAACCCCGACCGCGGCTCTGCACTCACAGGCTTCCAGAAGCCCGACAGTGTGCTCATACAAGCCCGAAGGTCTCCAGGCAGATTCCTTGACCCAGCCTTTACCCATAAAGACAAACGGAGAAACCGCTCAGTGCTCTAACATCAAACGCATTTGAAGATTTTGTTTGAAATGCAAGAAGGAATCCAAACAGATACAAAAGATTTCTTTTGATATTCAAGCCGCATGCCAGGGCGGTGAAATACACACTCGTCTTTAATGAATGGCTTTAATAAATACACTCACAACACAGCTGTACACACATGCATGGAGAAAGGATTAATCTACTTGATTGCAGAAGGGGGGGGGTGGTCTTAGGGGAATCAGAACCTATTTTGTTAAATCATTGCATTCTCCTTTCAATTTCCATCGTGAAACAGGAACAACATGTAAGAACGCAGGGGCTGAAGGAAATGTACTGGGAGGAAACTCACGTTATATAGGGAGGATTAAAATTTCATCTTGTTGCAAAGGGATTTTGTAGAGTAAAAAAAAAAACAGGTTCTGCAATGAACAACCAGAAAAACAATGGGGGAAAAAAAGAATTTTAAATTCGAAGAAATATCAGAAGAAATCTGTAGCAGCGCCCTATACTGTATATATATTTATTGTTGCTTCTGTTGTGTATATGCAGTTCTGACAGTAATGCAGGGTGTGCTCACCTATTCCAGGGCAGACTGAGCGCAGCAGGGCGTACTGTCCCATAAGAGACGTATTGTCCCATCAGGGTGGTGCTGAGCCCAGCAGGATGTAGTGTACCATGGGGGGCTGGGCACAGCATAGTGTCCCATCAGGGGCATAGTGGCCCATTCGGGCAGGCTGAGGGTGACAGGGCATAGTGTCCCATCAGGGCCTGTCACGAATGTCGGAAGGGACGAACCCTGGAATGGCAGGAGAGCGTGAAAGACCCTATGCGTAGCGGCGAGAAGGGGGTTAGCCCGGGCTCAGCTGTTCAGGGAATGCCATATAGAAACCTATGCCCTCAGGTAGCAGACGTGGGGCGACCTGGTGCTAGGCGGGTTTCAGGACATCCGAACCTCAATGCTGAGCAAGGAGCAGGGCAGAAGCAGGAAGTAAATAGGCTACACAACATGACATACCAGAAAGACATGAATAATCACAGGGAACTGGGAACAGGAGAGAAGTAGAGCGCCCTCTAGGTGTACTGGGCATGACAGGGCCGTGGTGTCCCATTAGGGCAGGCTGAGGGTGACAGGGCATAGTGTCCCATCCAGGGCGTACTGTTCCATCAGGAGCGTAGTGCCCTTCAGGGGCATACTGTCCCATCATGTGCTGATCACAGCTGGGCGTAGTGTCCCATCAGGGCAAACAGAGCACAGCAGGGCTTGTTATCCTGAAGTATCCCATGTTGTTACATTCACTTGTGGCTCATTACTGTTGTACTGAAAGAAATCAGAGCTCTGCAACGGCCCTGGTCCCTCCATTTTCAGCTTTATTCGGCGATCATTGAGGTCAAGCAGATGTCATTCACATTCTAGAAGATTTTCAAGACTTTCAGTTCAGAATATGAATTGAAATTCTATTGCCCAGGGATCCTGCCTTTATCCTGTTGGCTGCTTCTGTAATGCCCTGTGTCATAAGTTAAATGTTTCAATATTTTTCCCTTTAAGTGTTTCTTATATTCATGGATGTTGCACAATACTATTCAAAATTATTGTGTAGTGGGATATTATGCAAACCTTTCTTCAATTATTTAAAAGTCTGGACAACAGATTCTTCAACTACACTGGTCTTCCACCAGCAAGTTATAGTTAAATAACACGTGTCCAACTCTTTTTTTATTTCTTCTCTGAAACTCATCACTAAAAAAGTGTGGAATGGAAGAATGATGTATTATATTAATTTAGGTTGACTCCTACATGAGAAAATTACACCCTTTAATAAAACATGGGCAAAGGATGTATAACTTATTCATCTGTGAATGAAGAGAAAAAGAAAAAAGAGAACTTGAGTTATGACTTCGAAGGATCTGTTTAATTAACTTCATGCCACCTATTTCTCATGTCTCATTATAAATACATGCTGGTGTTTGATCAGCCCTCGCTGAAGGCCCGTGCTGGAACACCTTGATGCCTCGACATCAGCAGCCCTAGGAGGTCACGCCCTTGCACCTGTGCTTTCAGAACGGCGCTTTCCAATTTGCAGTGGAGGGAGGCTTGTTCAGAAACAGCTCGAGCTCCTCTAATTGGGCTTTGTCTGTAAGAAAAGACAGCATTCGAATTACTACTGAATTCGAAACACCAGCGTCAGATCAGAGCCACGCTCCTTCTCCAAAAACCCCGGGTTTCATCTGCCAGAGCTACTAGCGGTGGAAAATTTAGGGATGGTCTTTTTTCCGCCTTCGCCGTCTTGTTTATTCCACATTATATCTTGTCAATTACCATTGGATTTTCTTACGGGAAAAGAGTCTTCATTTCTGCATCCAAGATGCCATGTGCTGTACGTCCTCAGTTTTAGGCAGACACCTCACAGAGTCACAGAGGGTGAACAGGAACGTAGGGCTAAGGAGGCACATAATTCCACAACAATTCTATTTCACCAGCGGTCTCCTGGTGGAATGGAATTATTCCCCTTCAGCCCCTGCGCTCCCGTTGTGGGGCAAAGCTTGGATGAAGGCAGGCCCAACCGCAGGATGATATCCCTGCTGCCTTCCTGGAATTGTGGTCCTCCGGCCCCAGTGAACCCGAAAGACTTCGGCTATCGGCTGCCTGAAGCAGGTCTTCTCACTCCCTAAAGCAGATCTTTCCGTAGATTGGAACCTGAAAGTTCCAATCCCAGCATTCCAGGCCTCCAAAAAAGCATTTGAGAAAGAGGTGGCAAGCTTTAAAACAGTGGGATCACCAGTCAATCACAAGCGACAATACCTTGTTGTTTTGACCCGCTCCAACCCGCGGTTCTGAGAATCAAACCCACACCCGCCCAACCCAGTCTAAAATCTTTTTTTTAACCCGAGCCCGCCGGACCCGCGGGTGTGAGTCAGCCCGCGCATCACTAATACCTTCAGTGAGGAGCCTGTCTGTGGCAGGAATGCCTCCAGTGAATTCAAAGGCAATGCTGTACAGTAGGTGTGCCCGATGTATACAAGCAGCAGTGAGCATCATTACGGAGAAGAGTCCCTCCAGCTTCTTTTCCTTTTACAGGTTGAGTCTGAATCTCACATCAGGCGAATTTAGAGGGATGCCCTCGCTCTTTTTTTTTCTCAGATGCAACCCTCTGGGGATCATAATCCAACTCAAAAGCCTTTGATCTGAACAACAGAAAACTAATTTATTACGAAGGCGCTAGAAAACCCAGGCAATTTCCTTCCGCTTTCTGTGACTTGCATCTGCAGTTTTCTACACAGAGCAACAAAAAACCATGAAGATGTACTATATACAGATACACACAAGCATTATTCACAAGCTGCAGTGTACAATATAACACACTTAAGCACCATGTGTAAGCTCCATCTGTCATGGTTGGATGCCCAGCCATAATAAAAGTACAATAAAATACTGTATGTATTAACTGCTGCAATACTGCTTAATCGTATTTGATATACTTATTAAACAGTACTCTATACGTCCTCCCAGAAGAGGAATCACATTGAAACAATCAGACTACTCTTCCTTCATGTGCTTTACTGTCAAGAGCCAGTTAGTTACCAACAAGCATGTTCAGCTGTACCTAAGAACCCAAACCCTCTTCCTCCATTCGCAATCCCCGCAGCTGTACCCAAAATATTTTTAAAAACCGGTGACAGATTGATGTTTTCATTGAGATGACAAGTGCAGCTCGAGCTCTACTCCTTGTGTGCAGTCTAAGGCGTCTCTCTGTCTAAGAACACTGCAGGGAAGCAATGGGGGCTCTTCTCAACAATGCGCAGAGAGGGGATCTCCAGCAACACTCAGAATGGGAACTGCACTGAGGGGTTCGTCAGGCGGGAGGGTCCCACCACAGGGGACCCTGCTGTGGCTGAAAAGACATTATTTATCCTTTAGGTTGTCAGGAAGTAAGGCTTCAGTCCTAAGATTGGGAGTTTCTACTGCCGCAATCGAAGTGGAATGAAGCAGGGAGGAGGACAGTGTGATTGCAGGAGGAAGGGACGGGCCCATTGTGAGGATTTTAATGAAGTGAGCAAAGCCGGAGAAGATTATCAGCGGAGTTATTAATACAGACATAAATCACACTTTAACTGTAGCCCGTTAACTGACTTCTCTTCACTGTACAGGGACAAGACTGAGACACCACGCAGGACAGAGGATGCTGTCGCGGTCGACATCCCTCCCCGAGAGGGCGCCGCACTACTCCCGCCATGAGTTCTGCGTGATATTAGTTCTGCAATGTTCTCCAGGTGTGCCTACTTTCGTCTCCCTCTGATTAATCCCAGCGCCTCCGGTGCCCAGGGCTCAGCGTTAGTGTCCGGATGTCACGAGCCCCGCCTTTCACCAGGCTGCTGGACGCCTGAGGGCACAGCCTCCTCCCCGACATCGCCTGACCCGAGCCCGGGGCCTGGAGGACCTCGCCCCGTGATCCCAGGACTGCCTGTGGTCCTGTTTGCCCTTCCTGGGGATTTTACCCTTGTATTGTCTCAGGATGGATCTCACGCTATCGGACTCGAGGACTGTGCCCTGACCCTCCTTTGGACCCATTCGGACTGGGAGGCCTCTCTCTGTTCCCCTGTTCGCCTGTTCACGCCCTGTCACTGTTATTTTGGTGCACTATCAAACCTCTGTGTGTGTTTTCGCCGAACTCCCTCCCCTGTTTTCCTCCAGCTCTTACCGCTTTGCACAGGCTCTAACTTCACACCCGAGACAGACCGCGGAGCCCGGCCCTTACAGATGCACTCCAGTCCAAAGGAAGATGAAAGGTAAATAATCTGGCAATATAACGGTAGCCCTCCCTGTTCCTCTGAGCACTCCCCAGAGTGGGGAAGGGGACCATTAGCTGCTGTTAAGTTAGCCCAGGGCAAGAGGGCGGGATCAGAGGGCACTCCGCTCCTCACACATTGTGGACTTTCACTGAGATGGGGGCTGCACAGGAAAAGCGACAGAACTAATTTCACAGAGGAGAAAAATGCACTTTGAGCTCCAGGCCAATATTGCAGAGGTGGAGAAAAAGCCTGAGAAGGCCTCTGTATTAATTTCCTGCCCTTCAAGGAAAGCGAACGCGGCGCATCCTTAGGATGATGCCGCTGTGTCCAGTTTGGATCCGGTTCCAGGGCCAGGGCATGAACGTCAGCCAGCCTTGCACGCCCTGAGAGAGCAGGATACAGCAGCAGCTCTGTGCCAGCATGTAAAATTATAGTTATCGATCTTCGTAATTAGGTAGCGTGTTCTATTATCAGGGAATGCATTATTCAGGAGACGCAATGGGACTGAATATTACAGATTAGACCACATTTGTTACACTCCAGCTTTTGCCTTTTTCTGTAACCATTGATCCACTACGCTACTTCTCTCTAAATCCTTGTGCTACAGCTAAGATGCAAGTCAGGCCTTGCTGCAGATTCTAAAGGCTCCCAACACCACCTGCTCTGCAGAGGAAAAAGGCCTTAATAAATATTTGTTCCGAAACATACAGGACGAAAGATCCTTGATGTTTAGCGAATGATCGTATTGGTCCTATGCAACGGAGACCTTTTCCAGGTGCAATGACTTGAAAATATCTGTGTTACTACTTGAGCTTCACATTCAGTTGTGCTCATTCTTTGCAGTCTTACTATTTGGCTAACTATTAAGTTATCTGCAACAGTTTACAAGGGCTGGAATGAGAATGTAACTTCTACATTCTCAATCATATGTACATTAAGCAAGTTACATCATGCAGACTGTAGGACACAATGCAATCACTGGGGTATGATAATAAAGGGGGAAACACAAACAGGTGTGCTATATGTGAGAGCTAAATGAGTCCAATAAATATGGTGACATTACAGCAAGTGCTGACAATTAACCCACGCTTGTCTTAGAGAGCCCAGGGTTACGGGTGGGATTTCAAACGTGACTTTTATCGCTCTGCCCTGTGAGATCAGGTTGCTGCGGTCGTGTGAGATACATAAGTAAAACGACGGGGACCTGTCGTAGTGCATCCCCTCAGAGGTCACTCAGAGGCGCCCTCCGCAGGTGGACCCCCACCAGCGGAGTGTTTGTTATGGGGGGGAGTGAGGTTTATAAGGCCACAGGGCTCAGAGGATTACGCTTAAGGAAAGCACATACGTTAGGTTTTCTCTTATTTAACGTCAAGATCTTGTCTCGGGAATCCAAACAGTACAGTTATCGCCCTCCACGTAACAAAAATCACATACTGTGTCTCTGCAGCGAGATATATATATATATTTATACGTGTGGGCTGTCGATCATTGTAATCACTGCTACACCGCGACGACTAAAAAGACGAAGACGTCTTTAGATCGATCAAAGAAAATAGTGTCGGATCGTAAAATAACGTACAGTATGGATCCCGTTAAAGAGCTTGCAGCAACTGAAAACGTGTTACCCGCTTTCGAAGTATAAGAAGAGCTGTCCGCCTTTTTTTTTTTGCAACAGTCTTCTCACAGGGGAACAAGGCGCAGCTCGTGTCTGAGCACACGGCGCTGGACGAGGAGGAGAGAGCGAGTCTTCACGGAGCCCGAGAAAGCTCGTGTTCTGCAACTGCGCAGTTTTGGGCTGAGCTAGCCGCTCGGTCCCAGAAAAGGGCTGCGGAACCCCGCGATCGCACCGGCGGGGGACTGGAACTGGCTACACGGGCTCGTCTCCAGCAGGCTGGGCGTCCCGCCGGCTTCTGCACCGACGCGGAGCGGCCCCGGCACGCCTGCTGTCATCAAAGAGCGGCTCGGAGCTCGACATCAAAAGGCTGCTGAGAAATTCTGACGCCCCGCACAGCCCCGCAGAACTTTTAGCGAGCCGCAGGCTCCCCGGCTGCAGGTTACAAGCCGTTACAAGGGATGCCGCATTTCCGCTACCGTCCGCACGACAGACCCCTTTTGCGCTCCTCTTCTCTCTCGGCTTCATAAATATTAATATTACAGCCGCGGGAGCCGCGGTTATGCAACCCCCCCCCCCCCCCCCGTTAAATTAATTATCGTGAATGAACGGCTTCCACATCCCTTTAGCGCCCCGCAGCAGAGAAGTTAAATAAATGATCCCCCCACCCACTCACCCCCTCCACCTGTCCTTTATTGGAATTCCAGTTGCAGGTCTCGCTAAATGTCACTTGTGGAAAAAAAAAAAAACCCGTTAGATTCCAAACTTATGGGGTTTGTGTGTGTGTGTGTGTTTCTGCGGTATTCGGCGAACACACGCTCTGCCGACGTGCGCCCCGGCTCTCACGGTGCAGCGGAAATAGACTCGTCCTGGATCCGAGATGAATCGCTCCACAGGAGAAACCCGGCTCGTCCCGAGCCTGAGGAAGCACACAAGAAAGCGGTTCTTAAAACTCGCAGCGCTTTCCCGTGACTGGAGCACAGCTTATTAAAAAAAAAAATATATATATATACGAGTAATAAAAAAAAAGTGTGGGGAAAGTATTTTTTTTCTGTTTTGGGGAAACAAAAAACAGATTGCTTCTCCTCCTCACGACACCTTCTTTGAAATGTATTAGAATGTAAATGCTTTTATGTTGTTGGTTTTTTTTTACGGAATGCAGTGCTGTGCCACTTCCAATCAATAACCTTTGCCCCGCACGAGGCTAACATTAAAACAACGTACGCCTTTCTCTCTTATAAATATGTATGGCAGATTTCCTCCTCGCCGGGGGCACAGCTCGCTCCCTCGGGCTGTTCCGCCGAAATCGCGGCACATCAACCATCCGCGCGGAGGTGTCAGAATCTCCGCGCGCGCTGGCGCTGGCGCTGCCGCGAGTCCGCCGCGAGCACGTGAGCTGAGCTCGGGGGGGCTCGCTCTCTGCTTTTTTCACATTGATCGCAGAATCGATCAAGGCAAAGTCGTTGGGGTTTTTTTTTTTTAAAAAAAAAGAAATCATCATCACCATCATCCTCCTCCTCCTCCTCCTCACGGCAACCCACAGCGCTGCTCTAGAAACCGCCCGAATTTGCCGACCAGAGACACCGCGCCGGAATGCATGCCTTTTACAAACTGTCCCTCCCCAGATAAGGTCTCTTCCACCGGTCCACTCGGTAAAAACGTGCTCGGCTTGTCTCGGCCTTGTTTGCTCGTCATCACCATTATTACCTGACCGGAGAAGCCGGGTGAGGTCCACAAAGCACCTTCAACGGGGTGGAATACGTTACGATATTAGAATACTAAGGGATGCAAAGCACATACGGTGCAGAATGTGGTGTGTTGCACTGCACAGGCCAAAAACAAGAAGACAACCGCTCTGCTTTAGACAGGCGAGAAAAGTGAAACTGTGAAAACTGTGATCGAGAGCGGCGGGGCAGCGCGAGGCAGGCAGCGTGAGGGCCCGGCGCGCTCCCGGGACACCCGCTCGCCTCAGGCGGGGGGGGGCGGGGAGGGGTCGTGGTTTAAGGTGGACCGGGAGAAAACCGATTCGCTTTGAAGTCTTCAGCCAAGTTCAAAATCGCTGAGAAGCTGCTGGGGCTTGCTTGGTTAAGCCATGGGCAGCGATTCCGGGAGCTACATTATAACCTGACAGTCACCTCTACCAAAAGGGTTGTGGGGGTGTGGAACAAACTACCCAGCGCTGCTGATGAGGCCGGTACCCTGACCCTGCTTTCTTTCAAGGGCGGGGGGGGGGGGGGGGGGGGACCCCTGGACCGATCAAGGGCTTATTTCCACACGGGCTAGATGGTTCTCTCTTTTGCAAACCGTCCAGTGTTCAGAGTCAGCTGCAGACAGGCGACCGTTCTGTATTTGTACGGATGAGCAGGACTTGACATTCTCTGACATTCTCCTCGCTGAGAAGTCAACAAAACAAAAAACAAGGCCTGACTTCATCTGCTGTTCTCTGAAGAATCGCCTCGTTCATATTTGTATGCCCACGACCTATTTTCAAACGATTATCTGTCGCCTTTTCTTTTCTGATGTGATCTGTTTTCTGTTTTCTGATGTGCTCCCCCTGTAGACGTGACGAGTTCACCTTCCTCACGAATCCCCGCACGGTTCTCCCTCCGCACAACAAAACGACAGAACCAAAACATTGTTTAGAGAAATCGAGTTGCAAACACGGACGTCCGAAACGCAGTATCTCAAGCTCCCCACACCGCAGTGGTTGGTCTACACGTTGAGCTGGAGTTTAACCAGCCTAAATATCATTATTATAGAAGGGGTTAACGCGTTTCTACAGAGAAAAGTTAGAATACGATCATTTAAATAAGACCCCTAGCACTATACATTCCACTGGTATAAAAATGCACATGGTCCTCTTTAAATTCCACTTCTAATCACAGGCAGAGGTTATTCGGATTCGGTCACTTGCTACTGGCACAGATTCGCAAGCCCAGCAGAGTTGCGGACAGGAGCCATTTTAAGTGCAGCCAAAGCATGTCGTCACAGCTTCAAGGTGAGGTGTACTGCGACCCGAAGACGTCAGAACGCATTGCTCTCGCCCCGAGAACGAAAAGGCGGTCCGAGGCAAGAACTTATTCAACGATACGTGTTGCGCAGGCCGCCGAAAGTCAAAAGGACGCCAGTTCAGCAGCTGCGGAGCCAGCACATCACATTCTGTCCACCTTAACAGGAAGGGAGGCGGCGATAAGGCTGTTACCCTGAGTTTCCTCCCCACTGTGATGCGGAGAAGCTGCTCTGCACTGCCGGGCTCTATATAAAGCAGGCGGGCACACAGAGCAGCTCATAACTCAGTGGACAGCTCCGAGGTGCTGATCTCTCCCCCCCCGCAGCAGCTCCGCAGCGACTCTCCTCCCTGAACTTCACCACAACCTCACGCACAGAACCAGCCATGCGAGTCGCCGTGGAGGGGATCCCGTGGAAACTTTTTCTGCTCTCCGGCTTGCTCCTGGGAGGGTCGAGTCAAGACTTCGGGCAGACCCAGTTCATTTGCACGTCCGTGCCCAAGGATATGGACCTGTGCGCCGCAACGATGCAGAACAGCGGGCCGGCGGAGGACCTGAAGACCACGGTGCTACAGCTGAGAGAAACCGTGCTCCAGCAGAAGGAGACGATCATGAACCAGAAGGAGACGATCAAAGAGCTGACGTCTAAGCTGACCCGCTGTGAAGGCATGGCCGAGCCCGGGGACTCCAAGCCGGGCTCCAGGAGGAAGGACGCGGGCTCTTCTAAAAACACGATGGGGGATGTATCGAGGGGTCCCGCGGACACGCTCAGCCAACTAGGACAAACTTTACAATCGCTGAAACAGAGGCTGGAAAACCTCGAGGTATGTATGTGCCTGAAACACTGCGCGAAGAACGCCGGGAGAGATCTCTTTTTATTGTTGTTTTTCGTATCACCCCAAAAACGAGGCTTTATCTTGTTTTATTTTGCGTCCGGCTGTAAAACAAACCCCACGAAAGACCCAACTTTATTCTTTCTCAGACTTCAAGTAGATGGTGCCCACACCTACACCGTATTTAGAGGTTTTTCCCAAAACTAAGTTTTTAATTGGAAGGGTTTATTATTATTATTATTATTTTTACTTTTATTTTATTTTTTTACATTCATCGACTTTTTGGTACTCGATGCCACCTTCTTTCGCGGAGAAGGCTGGACCGCCGCCGCGCTGTGATCTCACCGCAGCTGCAGCAGAGCCACCTGTGTGGCCGGGGGGGGGGGGGGGGGACGGGACGCACTCAGAGGCTCGCTGAGGCGAGAAGCTGCGAGCGGGCTCAGCTGCTCTCAGCCTCACACGCTGCGCTCCGTGTCCGGAGAGAAGCCCTTGCGCCCCCGTTTGTCACCGAGACCCCTGTAACTCGAGCCGACCCCTCTCTCGTTTCCCGTCTCCCGCAGCAGTTCAGCAGGAATAACAACTCGGCGCAGGCGAGCAGCCTGAAGGACCTCCTGCAGACCAAGATCGACGACCTGGAGAAGCAGGTCCTGTCGCGGGTGAACAGCCTGGAGGAGGTCAAGCCGGCGCTGAAGAACGAGACGGAGCAGCGGGGCAAAGTGGAGTCCACGCTCACCTCCCTGCACCACAGGATCAGCGACTTGGAGAAGGGTGAGTCGCCGCAAAACAAACAAACACAAAACGCAACAACAAAGAATAGGATAGACCCGTCCATTGACCTGCGCTTACAACGTTATGCACAGTCTAATTCTAGATCATTTGAGACTAATGTGTGTAAGGCCGGAGAAGAGAAATGAATCCCCATTTCTTTTATTTTTGGGGGGGAGGGGATACCGTGCTCCCTGTTTTTTTTCCCTTTTGCCTTTCGCCACACATGTACAACCGTCTCACATTCTTCCCGCAAGCCTTTTTCGTTTTTGTTTTTTTTAAAGCAACGAAACTGCGCTCTGTCGTTGCGGAAACGTCGCTGCGTCGATCCCACCCGAGCCCAAATCGCCCGCTCGTTCGCTCGCTCGCTCGGTCGCTGCGCTGCACTGCGCCGCGCACAAACTTGAGCAGGGCCGCTGCAGAGCGACGCCCCCCGGGCTCCGCCTGCCTCCCGGCCGGCCGCTGACAGCGCGCCGCGCTGCGTGTGATCTGCCGAAGGCTCCGGCCAAGACAGGCGGCCGTCCAAACTGCTCCGCTGGGGCCGCGGGATTTCTGGGTGACCTAGAGCAGTTGTTCCCCCCACCCCACCACTCCGCCCTGTAAAGCGAAGCGCTTTCAGTCGCACAGTCGCGGAGGAGGAGGAGGGGGGAAACCCGTCAGAAAGAGAGCGAAGAGGTGGAGGAGAGTGAAGGGGAACTGGGGGGGAGGAGGAGGAGGGGAGGTGCGGAGAGCGCTATTCCCCCGGGTTCACCCATGTGACTCCTATCGTGCCGCAGGAAACGTGGAGCCCCGCGAATCGCTACTCGGTTGTCTGTTATATAACTCGAGGGCTACCCGCCGCAAGCAGGAGTTTTAATTACCCGGGCAGAAAAGCCGCCTGTAATCCTGAGAGGTCAGCGTGAAGATGTCCACAGAAATGTACCAGAGTGCTCTAGAACAGCCCAGCGGTCGTTTTCGGGTTCTGTTCCCGAGGGATAGAGCGGTCCTTCGGCCGTTTTTGTCCCACCTCGTCGGGCGCGGTGCGTTTCTGGGACTGCTCTCCGGCGTCCGGCAGAGAAACGTGCCGTCGGCGCTCCCGGAAGTCGTGGGACTCGCAGAAACAGAAACGCGCACCCACAAGACCACAAATGAGCGCTGCAGTTAGGCCCTGTGATCTAGAAATTAAACGCAACGTCTTTTACTGCTGGAAAATGTTACCCTCACTGTAACAACAGAGGAAGTTGGGCCCATCCAGGGGGTTCGGCAGTGATGAGTTAACTGATCTGAGGTTCTCATCCAGCCATTTCTTGCTAGGAGCCCAGACATCAACTTCAACAACGTGGCTGGGCAGCTTGTTCCCCACCCCCGCCACCCTTTGCGTCAAGAAGTGCCTCCTGTTCTCGGTTGTCAATGCACTAAAACGCCACTCGGCTCTTTCCTTTGCGGCAGGTCAGAAAGACAACAGACCCCTGGATAAGTTCCAGCTCACCTTCCCCCTGCGGACGAACTACATGTACGCCAAGGTGAAGAAGAGCCTGCCCGAGATGTACGCCTTCGCCGTGTGCATGTGGATCAAGTCCAGCGCGTCCCCGGGAGTGGGGACGCCCTTCTCCTACGCGGTGTCGGGGCAGTCCAACGAGCTGGTGCTGATCGAGTGGGGCAACAACCCCATGGAGATCCTCATCAACGACAAGGTGAGCGCAGCCGGGAGGGGGAGGGTGGGCGGGGACTGGAGCGAGGCTCTTCTGGGAGAGCCTGCGCCTCTCCCCTCCTGGGGGGGGCCGCGTCTCAACCCCGAAGGCGAGAGGAGTAGCGGCCGATTTCCCTCGCCAGCCCAGCACCAAAAATGATTACATTCACAGTGGCAGCAACCCCCAACCGAGGCTCTGACTGGAAAATGTCTAAAGTTTGAGAAACGCGAGCAGCGTTTTAATCGCCTCGCAGATTTACAGCACAGAGCTCAGGTTCATTGTGCTCAACTCCAAATAAATTACTTCTTTTTTCTGGCTCTGGCCAAACGACTGCATAATCGCCTTCTGAAGTGCACCCCCTAGAAGGGCCCGGAGCGGTGGAGCAGGGGCGGGTGGCACTGGCGCAGGGCTGGGTCGGGAGGCTGGTGTGTTTGGAGGTGTCTGGAGTCCTGAAGGACCTCTCCTTCCCCCCCCCCAGGTGGCAAAGCTGCCCTTCGTCATCAACGATGGGAAGTGGCACCACATCTGCGTCACCTGGACCACTCGCGACGGCGTCTGGGAGGCTTTCCAGGACGGAGTGTTACGGGGCAACGGCGAGAACTTGGCCCCCTATCACCCCATCAAGCCCCAAGGAGTCCTGGTCCTGGGGCAGGAGCAGGTAAGCCACACCTCTTCTGATTGGGGGGGTAATGCCCTTTGTCCCGTTAATGAAGCTGCAGCTGCGGTGCCCCCCGTGGGCCCCCAGTGGCGCGGCGCCCTCTCGGAGGGACGCCCCAGCAGTGGAAGAAGCCCCTTCACGCTGTCCTCTCTTTAATGGGCCAGGCTGATGAGAGGGCTCTAAATCCCATTTATAGCTTCCGAAAGATCCTGCTGCATACCGGGGCCACGCACCAACAAACTATTATCCTCCTGATGGCGAAATGAAAGGACGGGGTTTTACGTCTTCCTGCAGCCGGCGGGTCTAATGAAAAGGTGCCGTAAATTAGCCGATCAAATGTGCCAGGGAGGTGGAGCAGTGGACCCGCAGTGCGTTACAAGTGTATTTCCTCCTCTCCTCTAGGACACGCTGGGAGGAGGCTTTGATGCCACCCAAGCCTTCGTCGGCGAGCTGGCGAATTTCAACATCTGGGACAGGAAGCTGTCGGCCGGGGAGATCTACAATCTGGCCACCTGCAGCAGTAGGGCCCAGGTGGGCAACGTTTTCTCCTGGTCGGAGAGCAGCATTGACCTCTACGGGGGCGCCTCGAAGTGGACATTCGAGCCCTGTCGCCAGATCAACTGAGAGCTGCATAAAGCGCGGAACCAACCGACTGACAACTAGAACAAAAACGGCCAAGCACAGACATGTGTCTCCAAGCTTCTGTCCTTTGAGTCTTCGTTCTTTTTTTACAGTCCTTTTAAAAAAAAAACAACAACAACAAAAAAATCGAGAATTAAGAAAGCACAGATGCCGAAAGAGTATAGAACTTCTTCTTCTTCTTCTTCTTCTTCTTCTCCTCCTCCTCCTCGCTGTCACTGGTCTCGTTTTGTTTTGCGCGGAGCTCCAGCAGGAGGCGCTCCGCCAGACTCTGACCTGCACGGTCCTCCGTACTGCTCGTGGAGAGGCAGCTGTGGCAGAGCGCGCCCGCCACGGGCCGGCGCCCACACACGCCCAGCCAGCAGGGCTGCTCCCACACGAGGGACACTCTAAGCAGCCGCTCCGCTGGAAAAACACTCCGCCTGGGAAAACCCCTCCCCCCTACTGGGAGCGTGCACTGTGAATGACAAGGGACCCACATGAGGACAGGTTTAAAGGACAAAACCAAGGACAGACCTCCTTTCAACTCTCCTTACTTCTCTATATTCTTATCGTTTGCTTTAAATGTTTATGTGTAAAAAAAAAAAAAGATGTTTTTAATTGCCAACTAAGTTACGAGCCTGGGTGCCTTGGGCTGGTTGCAGAAATTCAGCACATCCGTTCTGATTTGCAAACGTTCGTTGTTATTTCCTTTTTTTTTTAAAGAAGAAATTTCCTCTTCTTCTAATAAATGTATTCAAAAGCAATTTGTTAAAGGCCATGACGTGTTTCGGCAGGTGTTTGTACTCTGTATTGGGAATGTTATCTGTACAGTAACAGCATGAACGACGCAGTGCTGCAGCAGTATCGACGAAAATCGCTTTCCTGTCCTCTCGGGTTGGGTTTTTTTACTGTATTGTTATATGCTAAAAGCATGGCAACACTGAGAGATTATAAAACATTTAATTTTTGTAATAAAATTGTGATACATAACATACGGATTAATTCCTGGTGTCCGGGGAGGTGTAGGGAGAGAGAGGGTGAGCGGGCGGGTGAGAGAGATGGAGAAAAATGGTTCACGCTTAGAAATACCAGGAGATGAGCCGCAACATTTCCACATTCCTCCCCTCTTCACTGTGAGTACTGAGTCGCGATAACTGCCACCGTTAGATTCCCGGTTTTAATCCACAGCACTTTGCAGGCACTTGCCCCCCCATCGTTTCAGAAAGGACTATCGCATTTCTATTTCTAGTAGTGTTCAGGACCAAACCGCCAGGTGTCTGCAGTGCCGAAGTGTGGCCCCTCCAGGGGTACAGTATCTCAGGTTTGGATTAAACCACGACAATCACCTCCAGTCCAAGCTGGGACCCACTGTACCTGGATCAATACAAACTAGCCCGAGGGCTTGTAAGTGCTGCGACAGCAAAGAGAGATGCTGACGTATCTCCTGGCCAGTCGAGTTTCAGTTGAGTTCTATTCTGCTGTTCTGCAGCGTCAGAAGTCATGGATTCCAGATGTGTGACTTTGCACTTTTGCAGAAGTGGTAATTGTGCGTTTTTCGTAGTTTGGGAGCTTTATACCCAGGTGGTAAAAGTGCTGTCAAAAACATGGGTTGAAATTAATTAGTTATTAATTAATTTGATTTGCATCTATCCAAAGCAACTTACATGTGGAGCCCCTCGTCCAGCTGGGTATTTGACTGGAGTCACTTGGGTGAAGTGTCCTACTCAAGAGTACAGTTCTTAACACTCACCACTGTGCCCCTGTGTTATTGTTGTATGTCTGAGGTGTTTGTCCGTGCTCTGGAAGATCAGGTGTGTCTGGGTTCACTATGTGCATCTGGTCCTGAACTGAGAAAGAAGCTTTTGAAGCTCTGAAAACACAGGAGGTAAGTCCCATACAGTCATTACGATGCCATAGATGTGAGGACACTGTCCTCTTAGAAAGGACTGTTTCCTGCAGAAGAGCTCACTCTGCTCGATTCTGGCTCTGTAAATGTAATTGTAAAGGATGCTTCACAGTGGTGCTAAACCACGTTCCTACTCGTTAAACGCAGTGATCTTTTCAGTGGGACATGGAGGTTTTGGATATCAGTGTTGGTCATTCAGGGTGAAAATGCTGCACCTCTTCCACTGTTGGTGCAAAGCTGCTCGATCATGAACCTCGTTCAGCCATGAGCCTCCTGCAGGCTGCACGCCTCAATCGCCTCGTTAGCAAGAGGCCAGCCTCCTCTTCACTGATCCTGGATGGGACTTATTCACAATTTTCTCAAAGGCTTTTAAAAAATCTGTGGTTAGTAGGTTCCTAGAACACATTCCATCCATAATAGAAACCTTTTTCCACTAAGGTTGCATTCCTATGTTAATACTGTTGGGATGATCTACTAATTCTCCCTCTCCAGCTCAAACTGGACAAATGGGAAACACGTTGATGCATCTGACCTCCACAGTCCTCACCTGTCCTTATGTAACTCAAAGGGATTTGGTTGTCCAGCCTTTAGGGGTTGAATTCCATCACAATGTGAATTTTTAACACTGTGTACAGCACATTGCCTTTAATGGAGGGATCCCCAGTCCCCCAGGAGGTGTGTCCATGGGTTTGCAGTCCAGTTAGGCTGGTCATGACCCGAATCAGCTCATCAATGGCTCAGTTAGACGCCTCCTCTCTGCTCTGAGGTCTGGAGAACGTGCCAGGACCCTGAGTGAGGATCCAGGCTGTAACTCCTGCATGTGTCCTAACAGAAGTCTAATGGGAGTGAGGAGGTTAAGCAGCTGTGCAGAAGGGAGCTCTGGGAGAGAGGGGTGTGTGAGCAGTGAGCTGGCAGAGCAGTGCTGTGCAGCCCCCAGCTACCAGCTAGGGGGAGGGGGAGAGAGTCCGCAGAGCAGCCTGTCTCGGGCGGTACTTTCAGCACAGCATCTGCAAAATTAGCAAGAAAATGCCCGAGAAGTTGGGATGCATGGAGAAGAGCCTTAATGAGAACTTACACAAACCCATTAGTGTAAAGCAGATTAACATTTACAAATGTGCTTCAAGAAGGCAATTCTGCCCTAATCGACCACATTACCCCAATGTCTGTTTGCAGCCCCTAAGCTAAAGCAGTTAGCAGCTCACAGAAGAATGTTTTTCTTTCCTATCTACAGTAAATAATTCCCCTTCATTGTGCTTACCTCAATTTATGCAAAGCAGATGTGTTTACTTATGCCTCTGTATGTACTGTATATGGATCTACAGACACAAGCATGATCATGCATACATGCATCTAAGTGTGTGCAGGTCTCCGATCATTCGCAGCCCGAGTCCCCACGGCACGGTATTCTGGGTTATTTATGAGCTTCCCAGCAGTGAGACAGGGAGTTATTTAAACATCAATACTTTTTCCAAGCTCAAGCCTATTTACCATAAAGTACAGCCATTTCCAGGTCCTAATCTGGACTCACAGGGTGTTGGGTTTCCAC
The DNA here is from genome assembly GCF_055471065.1 of Atractosteus spatula. Taxonomy (NCBI): domain Eukaryota; kingdom Metazoa; phylum Chordata; class Actinopteri; order Semionotiformes; family Lepisosteidae; genus Atractosteus; species Atractosteus spatula. Next base: position 47,986,373 of record NC_142716.1, on the reverse strand, counting down.
AGTGAAACAGTGCAGCTGTTCCTTCCTCTTCCTGCCCAGCCTTGTTCTTCTGTTTCAGAATACAGCTGTGATCACAGGGCACTGTTGTCAATAACGCCTCTCAAGAAGGGGTTTCATTCACACCCCTGCGCAGTTTGCACGATGAGTGTCTTAGTGTGTAAAGTAAAATCAATAACGTGATTATTATTTCATAATAATAAGATCTCCTCATAACCAGTTTTGCTGTGATGCAGTGGTGGCCAGTTCAAGTCCGGTCATCCACTGAAGACTTGAACGGCAGTGTGATGCAGGACTTCACTGGCAAGCTCAGACGGGCCTCTTCATTGCATGAGATGGGCTGGGGTTTAGGGGAGCCATGTGGTCTCGGGACATCTGACAGCTGCCTATATAATGCCTCCAGATCCTTCTCCGTACATGGAAACACGGCCGACCCGAAGCACGCGGACACAGGCCCGGTTCAGGAGCTCTCCAGGGTTTGCGCCCTGACCCGGACCGGCGCCGGCATGCTCATTCCTGCCCTTCCACACCAGTCCCCAGAGCGGCAGCCCTTGGGTGTTTATCTCCAGCTACTTGAAGTAGAAGGAAATGGTGTTAGATTGATCCATTTAAGTCAATAATGAGATTAATTAGGCTGTCAAGAGCCCGGGGGGGGGATGAAAAACCTGCTTTCTGGTCCTGCAGGACTGGCCTTGCAGATGGCTGCACTAGGGGAGCCGGGGGACAGGAACAACAGCTCTGCGTTCTCGTGTCCCGCCTTTCAGAGGAGATATTGGTCCTGCTGCAGGTGACCTTGCACCACTCGCTGCTGACGCCCCCCACTGCCTCTGGATAGAAGCCCCCCTAGCTGAGTAAAACCTGCCTGAAGTCCAGCATGGTCTGCTGGATTGCATAGATACGTCGCGCAGGGCCTGACGCAGACGATAATTCGGAAGTGCTTGGGAAAGATCTTTAAAATGTGGCAGAAGTCCTTAAATTGTGATTTGTGTCTTAAATGGAACATACCTACACAAAATTATATATATATATGAATTATGCTTCCTCTCTAGTTTTGAACACAACACTCAGGCATGGGAGAATATTTTTCACAGCTGCCATGTGAAAGTAGAGCACAGCACCCAGCGCAGTCATTTCCATTTGATTAAAAAAAGAACTCTACCCAGCCTCATTTTTTTCCGTCAGTGAGAAGTCCCAGCCGGAGGCAGGCAGCTCCGAGTTCAGCGCTCATGGCAGTTAATGAGCAGGGGGAGGCGGTGAGCTGGACGCAGGGAGGTATAATAAGCCTGCAGTCTCAGGGAAGGCAAGTGCAGCTGACAGCCGCTCACAGCTGGATCTATTGCAGGTGACACGGCTGATGTCATCCTGGCCCCCTCACTGGGCCGGGGGATCTGATCCAAAACCAGCCCTCGGACAGGCGTGTGGTCAGGATTAGGGCAGGACGGGCGAGACTAGCACCCAGTCCTGCCCTGCAAACAGCTGGGCTCTGCCCGGATCAGTAACTCTCCTGGGGACGGAGTACTGCCCCTGCTTGCCACTCTGACACTCTGCCATGCGGTGATCTGGTGGTTTGGGCTGCAGGAGACACACAGTGTGCCACGCAGAATACTGTCACACATACTTCTCCCTGCAGATCTCTGCTTTATGAGGATATACAATGATAATTCCTTGCATTTGTACATTTGTTTTTCCACACCAAAAGATCCTGAAGTTCTTTACACACAGAATAGGAGGGGACCCATATCTTCCACCATTGAAACGCAGCATCCACCTGGGTGACACTCGGCAGCCATTCTGCACCCGCAGCACCTGTACACAGCCAGCTAGCAGGAGCAGTGAGAAACTGCCTCACCAGTGATCAGAGGTCAAGCAAGGTAATCAAAGATCAATCAGGCCCTTACAAACAGTGCAGGAGGATCTTCAATGACAATATGCATGAATAACGAATAGATAGTCAGGACCTGGGTTTAATGTTTTCAGTTCAGTTCAGTTTATTTGTCATATGCACAAGTGCAATGAAATGCTTATTTGCATGTACTGTATGCTCCAAACCAAAGACATTAAGGAAACACCAAAACCTAAACACAGAACAGCAGCTGCAACAACAACAAAGTGAAATAACACACAACATAAAATGCCAGTCGACAGGAGCAGCATGCTAAAAGTGTGAGTCAGTCCAAACCATGCCAGCTTCCAGAGCACAGCGCCCCCTGTCAGCACGCTGGGGTGTAGGTCTGGAAAACGTGATCCAAAGGGACGAGTGGCACCTGGTGATCTAGCAACACCCGATACAGCCGCCACCTGACTTCCCTTCGGGATCTGCAGTCACCAGCCCAGCCCATCGCACCTCCCGAGATGCAAGGCTACAAGGTGCTAACATCGCTGCTAGTGAACACAGGCTTTGGGAGAAAAGCAGACGAGCTTCCCACATCATCCCTGGAACCTGCACAGGTCAGGGCTGACAGCACCGCTGGTTCAAACAGCAGTTACACAGTGTACCATCTTCAACGTGACACGCTTTACAACGGAGCCGATCGGAGGGGCCAGTATCTGACTGCTGCATCATAATGCCAATGAAAAACGTAGAACGCAGAGCCCACCACTACAAAACAATGAAGGAAAGACCAGTCAGTCCTTCATCCTTTCCATCACCCGCCCTCCCGCACTCCAGGGCAAATACTACAAAAACAGGGGGGTCAGAGCAGGTAACTGGTTGCCCTTTAACATCTCCTTCCTTGTGCTCCTTGGCGTCCTCTGTCTCGGAGCAGGAGATGGAAGAGCCTCTGCATGTGCCAACTAGAGAGACATGAGCAAGTGTACCCCGCTGCTGACCTGTGAGTGGAGTCTTTGACCACCATCCCCTCCCGTCAGGTCTGGAGCCTGGGGAGGGGATGGTGGTCAAAGACTCCAGCCACAGCCCTCAGAGCCACCTTCACCAGCCCCGACCTTTTAAAGCCCCTGAGGTTCTCCTGGAGACACTATGCACAGATCAAAGCAAGCAAACAGGAAGTGCAAAGGGGTGAAAGTCATGGGAGGGAGATCTTAGAGCTTTTATTTTATGTTCATTATGATTCCTACTGCATATGTCACTTTTGCATGCAAGTATGAGAGAAGCTCAGAGCTACGACAGGGAAACAGAGAAATCTGCACTGGATATTTAAGTCTCTGCAAGAGGCCGAAAGAAACAGCACTTTCCCCCTTATTCAGCAGCTTGACTTGCACGCTGGGGTGTTCTGCATCACTGAGAACCTGCACAGACAGGAGGAATGGCTCTGAAAGCCCCGCTGTTCTCAACCAGAAGACATTGTTATTAACATCCCAGGAAAGGAAGATTAGCGAAAACGCTGTTTAGTGGGTTGCCCGTAGAAAAGGGTCACAACCTTAAACCGTACAAAAGGAAACACTGGGTCTTGGCTGAAATACTAAGTAGGGTCTCACAGTGGGAGCACAGCAGTACCGTCTTCTCTCTGGGTGTGTGGCCACCATGTGTTTATGTGTGCGATTTGTTGCGCCTGGGAGTTTAGCCAGTGGCTAAAGCAGGCTTTCCAGATCTGCTCTCCAAAAACCCCCCAATACATTCTAGGGTGGATCTCTCATTAAGTTAACGGGCTCCTTGACTGGACTAATTAATTAGACCTATCCCCAGTCTCAAGTTTTTAAATTCAGAAACGAGCTTCTGTTGGTCTTTTTGCTGTCGGTTTTGCTTCCCGCAGATCAGTTGCATAGCCTGACCTCGGCACGTCTTCACAGACTGCTGGAGGGCCGGAGCCCAGCAGGTGGGGCTGGCGAGTCAGGCGACTCCGAGAAGTGGAATTGGGCCCAGGGCTTCATGTCCAATCGCCCACGGCTGAGTCAGGTGGCTCTGAACTGCATTCCCAGAACACCACATTAAATGGCAATAAACTGATTGCCATTCCCTGCGACATCAATCATGGCATGACTCAGTCACGCGCATCATAAATAAACCAGACGTCTTTGCCTGACATTAGATTCATTGGAAATATCTAATGCCGTATTTTTTCTTGCATGATCTTAATGAACTCAACTTATTCTAATGGTGTACATGTGGTGGGGAAGGTCTGAGCCCATAGTGTAAGAGAATATATTGATATATTCTACATTAGTCTTAAAACTGAATTCATGGCTGTAGCCTTCACACTGAATGCCGTATAATGGTGAAATGAATAATTGATTTTATTCAGTACAGGACTTGGCATTTATGTTTCAGATGTATGCCAATGTTATATTGTTATTTTATAATCATTATTCCTTAGCAGGCCACAATATCCAGGGACACCTCTTTCACAAGAGACTGACATTAAGTGTACTAAGAGCAGGTTAAAAAAATAAGGTATAACCCCCCCCCAAAAAACAGAAATCACATTAATACGACGACAATGAGGTGAGCATCAACAAGGAATGCTGGAAGCTGTTCCTGTGCTCTTCTTTCGAAGCAGATTCCCTGAGTTTATCCAAACACAATCAATGGTTTGGAAGGCAGACTCCTACTCAGGACTGCTGACCCCGTGTGAGGAGGTCTTCTGCCTCCAAAGTGATTGTTTCTGCGTTTCTCTGCGCACAAGTGTCTACCCTAGGCGAAAATCTATACCTGCACGTTTAACACGGAAGCCTTTCAGGGAGCACTGAGATATTGACAGTCCTGGCGCTCGCTTACACTGACTGGCAGAAGCTGTGGCACTTCGCGTGCCTTGACAAATGACCTCGTGTCCCAGATTCCTTCAACACTAGTGATGGATCTGTTCTATGCACGTACTGTATATACTGTATATATAGAACAAAACGGAATTTCTTTCCAAGGAGCATTTGTCATAAAATTCCTCAACAAAAAAAAGCACCACAGGCACATTCAGGCTCGGCTCATTACAGAGAGCCCACAGCATCACACCAGCCCTCCTTCTGCTCCTGCCATTATTCGAATGCAAATGAACGAATGAATTGCTATGGAAGCACAAACAGGCATCGTGCTTCAGCCGTACTTCTGACAGTTTTCCGTGACTTTCCATCGCCGACGCCCTCTTCCGCAGTGCCCTTGGGGAAGCGCGTGCTCCAGCAGCCCGCAGCTGACCGACGGAAGCGAAGGCAAAGCCAAGGGACCGCCGCCACGAAGCTCCTCGTGACCCCCGCAGGGTAAGGCTGCTCTCAGCTCCACACACTGTGGCCCTCATGTCACCTGGCTGGGGGAGCCCAGCAGAGCACCGCGGAGCCATGAGGTCCCGGGAGAGGCACAGCTGCAGGGATTGTGCCGAGACAGGAGAGCTAGCTCGGTAATTGGCCTGAATCTGCCATTCACTGCTGCAGCGCCCCGCTCTCCGGGGCTGGCAGTCTGTCTCGAAGAAGCCTTATTAATGGGGAAGATGTGACAGAAGAGGCATACCGGAATTTTTTGCACGGAAACTCCAAACGCTTCCCACCATCTGGGAGCAATGCCAGAGGCTGTTTTCCATAATTAGGTCAATCAGTAACTGTGCCAACAGCTCTTGCCCCTCTGATCCCACTTCCACTCTTTCTTAATGGGAGGCATATGGAGCTGCTTACCTATAGCGTGGGTGCCTACCTGGACTTGTCCATGAACGTGAAGGTTCAATGCTTGCATAACTTCTCACAAGGACATCTTGTTAGGTGATGAGTAGAATGCATTAGATCTGGCATGGAGCTGCAACACCTGGTCGCTGCAGGTGCATTGCTACTCTCCGGCTCACCTGGCGCGTGGGCACTGCATATGGCTGTCAGCAACCAGCGAAAACTGAAAACACGAAATGATCCTTTAAAAGAAGCCGCACAAACCTGCCAGGGACGCAGGTGAGCGGGCAGACAGTGCCGTCTCGGGGGAACAGCAGCACGGTGTCTGTGTGCAGCACCCCTGATGGTGGCTGAAATGCCAAGCCATTATTCTCACCCGCCACTCCCAGCGAGCACCAGCACGGGGCAGGTAGTTAAGCTCCAGGTTGGCGACATTCTGCACAGCGCAGCAGACTCCAAGGTGGGGGGGGGGGGTAGTGCAGAGGCAGAACTACACTGGGGCTACGCTACCTGTGTTCTCGTTTCTAAATCGGGGGCACTGTGGCCCCTCTGCGCTCTGACCACCCACTGCAGAATCTGTAATGCACTAGACAGGAGGCAGCTAAGCGAGTTCAACTCGCAGAAAAGACAAAAGCAGAACGCCAAATGGGGGTGGGGGGCAGTAAAAAAAGACCCAGTGAAAGACAGACCAAGAAAAGTCCTGCAAGAGCCCGTCTGCTGCAAATAAACGGCTCACACCAGACACCAGCCGAATCACCGGATTCAGAGCAAGTGTCTCAACGGTTACAGAAGGTTGCTAGGAGACGACATTTTCAGAACCGCAAGGTATTTCATCGCGCAAACAACAAAAAAAACCAAAACAAAACAAAACACAAGGCTGGGGTCAAAATACACCGCACGAAGAAGGAGCGCTCTGAGGTACACCGCTCGGCGATGGAGAAACGCCACGCCGAAGGACGGGTCCCATCTGAAACTCTGCCGCTCTGCCACTTACAGCCTCCTTCTTCTTCTTCTTCTTCTTCTTCGCAGCAGCAGGGGAACACAAATCCGCTCTTCTTCTGGCGAGTGAGTAACGAGGGTCTCATTTCCCACTTGCTTTGGCTTTTAATTAAAGCCCAGCTGTGACACAGACCACGGTCCCACTTCTCAGCCAGATAGTCATACCTCCCACCCCAGGGGCCCCCCGCTGGTCAGAACAGCAACTGCAGTCATTAAGGCAGCCAATCAGCCCAGGGGGGCAATTAGTCCAAGACCACAGCTGATTTCACAACCTCTTTACTCTGGGAATGACTGACAAGGCAGCACAGCCTGGCATTTACGTGGTTACACCTAATAATTATGAGATTAACTTGGGACCGAGCAAGCACATGGGGGAAAGAAAAACCACAGAGCACGAAAGATCTCTGGAAAGAGAAGTGAGGGACGCCGGATCGCCACACGCGTCTTCTTTAATGAAGCCACAACTGTCTCAGACAGAGGGAGAACGACTGTGTTCGCGGACTTCCTGAACGGCCTTCCAGCCCCTTTCCATGTGTCGATAACCTCGGCTCCGCTATTTCCGCTTAATTGGAACTTTTTTTTTTAATAGAAGAAATAAAGGGCAGCCATAATGAAACTGGCGAATTACCCACCACTGTTTTCTAATGGTGTAGCAGTAACTAAGCCCCGCTGTTTGAATGACTGTGGGCAGCACTGAACTATCCGAAGAAAGACCCGGCTTTTCCTCTTCCGAAGCAGGAAACTCATAAGAAGCTGTGGGGTGGGAAGTATGAGAGAGTTTTAACTAAATGGCGTTTATAACAAAAGTTCGGGGAGGGATGACAGCAACCAAGCTCGATCAGACTCAGCTGTCAGTAATTAGCAATCGCTCCTGACACCCATTCCTCTCCCGAGCGCTATAAATACCTACGAGATCCCCATCTCTCTCTCCTGCATCCCACCTCCACCCCGTCTCCCCCTCTGCAGCTGCCCCTCGGTCACCCTGCAGGGGGGTCCTGGTCTGCTCGTCCTCTGGCCAGGAGGCCAGCCCTCAGCCAAGCAATTTCGCTCCATGACACTTTATTCCTGGGTGTTTGTCATTCCTCGTGAAACCACAATGTGTCTGTTCAAACAGCAGGAGCAGAGCTGGTCATTTACAGCACTCACGGCCTGCACTAGATGGTTATAATAATAATAACAACTGCTTACACTTATATAGCGCTTTTCTGGACACTCCACTCAAAGTGCTTTACAGGTAATGGGGATCCCCTCCACCACCACCAATGTGCAGCCCCACCTGGAAGATGCGCCAGCAGCCATAGTGCGCCAGAACGCTCACCACACACCAGCTCTCAGTGGGGAGGAGAGCAGAGTAATGTAGCCAACTCATAGATGGGGATTATTAGGAGGCCATGATTGGTAACAGCCAATGGGAAATTTGGCCAGGACACCGGAGTTATACCCCTACTCTTTTCGAGAAACGCCCTGGGATTTTTTAATGACCACAGAGAGTCAGGACCTCAGTTTTACGTCTCATCCGAAGGATGGCACCTGTTTTACAGTATAGTGCCCCCGTCACTATACTGGGGCATTAGGACCCACACGGGACCCCTGCTGACCCCACTAACACCTCTTCCAGCAGCAGCCTTAGTTTTTTCCCAGGAGGTCTCCCATCCAGGTACTGACCAGGCTCACACCTGCTGAGCTTCAGTGGGCTGCCAGTGGTGAGTTGCAGGGTGATATGGCTGCTGGCTGCTGGTTATGTAACAGAGCTTTCTTTTTTCATTCAACAAGAACGAGAAGCTTTGGGCGAAAGCGACCAGGCAGGTCCTCAGGGTTTGCTCTACTTGTTGTGATGTCAAAACAAACTGCCTACCACCAACCTGCCAAGGCAGATGTGCAAAGCTTTTTGCAAAATCTCAAGGATGCGTTTTTGGCAGCTTTTTATACCTCGTGTTTCACACCAGTGTGTGAATGTTATGTCATCTAAATTTTACATGAAAGGCTGCCACCATATTTGCAAGAACAGGGGCTCCTGCTTCCTGTCCCGGGCAGTGCACTCATTGGGCAGGCTGGGTGACTTAATACCCAGGAGGATTTACCTGTGCTAAATGTTCCAGCTCTGATCAGTCCAGGTGGAGCTCTGAACATCAATCTTTCTCATACTGTGGGGCTGTTATCCATCTAAAACCGCTGGATGAGCCTTGGTCTTTTCTGAACCTGGTGTTCAGCTCCTGAGCTTTTTCTGGTTTCTGTTACAGCTGATGTCTCTCAGTGTCTTTTGCTCAGTGCCTTTAACATCTTAATTGATAAGACAAACTGTTGAGTTCATTACAGTCTTTAAAAAAACGTTTCAGATGTCAAGGAATTTGTGCAAATGTCTGGTTAGTTAGAATTATCTGTCTGAGAGCTGTGGTGCTCTTGGAAAAGAAGGTCAACATCACTGGCGTGACCCAATCTTTCAGGGCCGGCTGCAGTGTGATCTTAACGAACTGAATTAACTGAATTATCAGGGGTTTTCCTACAAAATTCAGAATAGTGTACCATGGAATCTCTTCAAAGTGACCTTGAATGTAACTTGAGTGTGCTACAAATACATACTAAAAAAAGTCAGAGACCTTAAAGTCAGAGCTGTAATATTTTCATTTTACAGATAGACAGAGACCCAGCACTAACTGCTTCACTGAAGTTAAAATCTAATTAATATTACATACTTTCTGGGAGATGGCTTGATTAAGATTCTTCCCGTTCATGACCTCTTAAAACTTCGCTCCACGAAAGCCGGAGAGGGTGTGCTAATGGTTTTGACTGTCAAGCGAGGATGATGAGTATGAGTGCATGTGCTTTTCACACCTCCGTTTAAAAACAGCACTGCTTTCTTCAATTGCCATATAAACACTCAAACCATCATCTTCCAATCAGTCCATGAAACGGTCTCATTAGGAAAATACCCCCCTACTCAAGCAAAGCAATTATTAGCCATGAACCCAGGATGTACTATGTGTGCAGTTCAATTTTTGTCTGCCGTTATGAAAATCGGGTGGTGCTGGTGTTTTTTTTAATCAGAAAACAGCCTTACAGCCTGGACTGCTCATTTAACGACTGCTCTTCTGTTTTTGTGGCGCCGTCATCTACCCCAGAGCTGCGAAGTAAAACGGAAATGTGAGGATGAGACGATCTGAAAGAAACTGGGAATTATTTAAAGGCATACTGGAAGATGTAAAAAGAGGTACACTCATATACAGGAAGAGCGTTCGGAATACGAACTTTCGCTAATCCGAACATGAAGAATTTGTACCTTGTAATTCGGTATAAGAACGAAATTTCTCTTATCCGAACTCTGAATTTTGGCCGAGAACCTCCTGCAAACATCTGAACGCAGCGCCGCCGAACAGCTGTTAGTGTCTGCCCGGCAAGACGGGCATCGTGGTTAAGGACGCCGTGAGACAGTAGTGCTTTGTTTACGATCACGGCTAAACCTTGTGCTTTCGTTTTTTAAAGTGGTTTTTTTTTTGTGTGTGTTTGTTTTGTAGCTGCTGCTCATTATGGGGTCTTAAGTAACAGAAAAATATTCTTTTGCGCAACAGTCAACAACAGTATGCACATCGTTCTAGCCGATCGCTTGGATAGCGATCTATTTCGAAAGAATGAAAAATGTAAATATGATATAAATTATTTTACTGCTATAGTTGGCTTATTGGAGTAGAACTGCCTTGTTCACTAATCTGGCTATAATGCTCTGTATGGTATTATATGTTTAGAGTGTTTTTTTGAGTGAACTTGTCTTCGGCTCAGAACGGGGTGAAATTTTCCCCATAAGAAATAATGGAATTTTTATTTTCGATTTACGATGTCCCGCCTTCCGAACAGATTTTGGGAACGAATTATGAGGTGTGGGGGTGTGAGTGTATTTCCAAATATGACAGGGAAGTCTGAAACACTGTATTTGACTATTTTTCTTAGCAATTCATTCGAGGAAATTATTAACAAACAATTATGATGTTCAAGAGCATATGCAGTGTTTAAATTTGAAAGTAGCAGGGCTAAGAACCCATTTAATGCACATCATATTTTGTAATTTTATAAATCTATGTATGTCAAGAATCTGTAGGGCTTTTTATTTGCTTAACTGTTCTGTCCATGAAAATCTTAAGTAAGTGCCTATAGTTACTGTATCGACAACACTGTTTATTCCATGTCTTCCTCCATTACCAGAAAGCTGCTTCTTCCTTTTGTGGGTCACACAGCAACCGGGAGGAGTGACTACTGTTCATCTGCTTTACATTACATCTGAGCAAAGGCAAGGCTTACTGAATGAATAAAGAGACTCCTTCCGAGGCTGTATAAGAAATAAGAGGCGGTTTAAGAAAACAGGTTGTGAAAAACACAGCCCTGATGTGGGAAAGGGCAAACCAGGGGTGTTTAATCTTCATCCTGGAAGGACCAGTGTGCCTGCTGGCTCTCTGGATCTCGCAGGCGGCAGCTCCTGACAGATGATGTGCTGATGTGGGCTGGTGGGAGCTGAGCTGGAAGGGAAGCCTGCAGACACACCGGCCCTCCGGGACTGGGACTGCCCACCGCTGGGTTAACGCTCCGCACCTCTCCGAACAGTTTCACACACGGGCCAAGCTGAGGCCTTTGGACAGAGGATCGTCCCGTCCACCCATCGTCTTTGCGAGCTGCGGTGTGTAACAGTATACGGTGCCTGGTGCACGATACACGCCCCGGGGGTAAAGACAGAAAATCGTTGGGATGTTCTATTTTTACCAGGAGCCTCGCTTACAAAAGTCTTTTCTGCTGCTGTCAGAGTTGCAGCAATGACACCCCCGCCAGGCCCTGCGCCAGCGTGTGCTGCCGGAGGGGCTACAGGACATACCACCCCAAAACCCCATTTTGTGGGTGGGAAGGCATGGCTGCTCCGGCAAAGGCAACTCTCACAGCTGGAGCAAGAAACAATGAGGAGATGGAGCAAATTTATCTTAAAGCACAGCACAGGGATTCCCAACCCTGAGCATCCATTGTGTGCAGGGTTTCCTTTAATCCACCGAGCTCTGAAGTACTTAACTGAATAGATAATTCACTTCAGCAGGTCTTTTACATTGTCCCGTGCAGATTTCAAGCGACCTATACAAAATGTAAATGTACTTGGAAATTTCCAACTTTTGACTGTATGAGCTCATAACAATTTAGAACATCTAATGAAAGCTATGGTATTTTTTCAACGGAGAAAATGAGAACTGAGCTGGAAAGCAGGCCGGTGTGTCACAGGGAATCAAAAAGCACAGAGGAGCTTGAGTTTTTCCATTCGGATTTACCCTTTCAATCAAGTAGCCGACCCATTCAATTACTCAACGTTTTCTTTCAATAGAGATCTGACAGATCATCTGAAAGATGCACCCAGCTGGCCTGGCCTGCTTATGCCTGCAGACTACACTGCTGCTGTCAGGCACCAGCAAGATGATCTCATCCTATCAGCTCAAGAGACCACAAACCAGGACAGAGCTGACCTTTGTGTCTTCAATACCTACAGCTCAAAGCCAGGCAGGGATGACCCTGTGACCCACACAGCCTTTATCTCTAAAACACTCCAGTGCAATAGTGGAGATCCAAAGTCATCAATTCTAAGAAACGTATACACCTACAGATGATCAGATAACGACATGACTACGAAAAGTTGCTTCAATGGTTTAGGTCAGTGTTACTAACATCGCAAGCAGCTCGATTTACGTGGGGGAATTTTTAAAAGCTGGAAAAAAGGCAACATGTAGTCACACAGACGCACAGTATCTACACCTTCACAAACTTCAATCCTGCCATTAAATTAGCCCAACATAACATGTATTTAAAACATCTTAGAATTTGAAAACAATTCCTTATAACAGATTTTCACCATTTTCAACATACAAAACAGGCATTCATTTTGTGCAATGTGTAACGCAACATAGTGCCACACACACACACACACACACACACACACACACACACACACACACACACACACACACACACACACACACACACAGTCCGTGACAGGAGAGCCCAGGCGGTGTGGAGGCAGGTGTGTGCCGGTGTACGCTCACACACGCACTCCACTCCAGCCTCCTGTGCTCTCTGTGTCTCTGCAAGACAGACGGGAGAGATCAGCCAGAAAGGAAAGGGCTGCACAGGGGATCGCTCCTCCTTCTCACGCCAGGGGAACTGGCCTAGGAGCATTTCCTTCATTTCTTTAATCAGTGTTTCTCTCTTCATTCTTCTTACCATCAGACTCATACTGCTGTTACTGCAAAACACACAGCCTTTCACACTATAGCATGGAGCACTTATGCTGAGGAACTGAAGAGACTGCAGCCTGGCCTTGTAGCACTGAGCTACTGAACACACTGAAGCCCAGCCCTGCAACAATGACTAATTAACACACTGCCGCCTGACCCTGTAACACTGACTACTGATCACAATACAATCTGGGCCTGTAGCACTGAGCTACCGGACACCAGTCTTTCCACAGGAGGAGTCCTGCCTTCCGTCAATAGTGACCATGTGTTTTCCCCCTGGTGTTGACAGCTCCTGGCACTGCGGGCAGCTTGAACGGCGAGGAAGCTGCCGTTCGCAGGGCATGCTTCTGGTAAGGAGGCGGAGGGGCCCTGCTCGCTTCCTCACTGCTCCAGCCGAGCGTGCTGTGCCAAGACACACTCAGACACCTACAGCAGGTACTGAATTAGCACCAGGGAAGCACCTGAGCAGCGGAACGTACTCGCACCAGCGGGCTGGGAGGCTGTGCAGAAGCACTCAGCCTCTTCAAGTGTCAGCAGTCCCTCTCAAGGGCCAGATTTCCTCCAGGCGAAGCTCCTCGCATTTTTTTTTTCCCCATCAAGGGCTACAAATGTCACAGAATGAAATGTTGCGTGAAAATTTTCAGGAATGAAAATGCAGCTCATGCACCGCCAGCAGAGGCTTTGCGGGCAACATCCTGAAAGATTTACAAGACCAGGGGAAGAGAGAAGGCTCCTGTTGCTTAGCAGTTTGAGTCACCTGAAGTTAAAAAACAAAACACTTTGTATAAAACACACTGTTGAAGAGGAAAAGGCAATATACTGTTAATATGCTGAGAGGCCTTAAAAACACAACAAACCTCACTGGTTCCATTTCTGACCTGATGTATTTAATACTTCTCAGGATATTATTTTTAAGATGATTTGGTAGTCACTAATTCTTTTTCCTGGATTATAACACCCATCCCAACTTGGGAGGATGAGCAGCGTTGTACACATCGCAGGGAGCACAGACACGCCATCACAATTTAGAGACATCACTTAACCCTGTCAGCTTGGTTTTGGGAAATGACACGAAACTACAGCTTGCGGAGGAAACACATACAGACCCAGAGAGAACACGCAAACTCCACACAGAAGGCATTCGGGGCTCAAATCAAAACCCAAGAGCTGTGAGACAGCAGTCTTCACTGCTTCACCATCTGTCTGACCAACTATACAGACCAACTCATTACATGAGCTCTGCTGCCATATTGTCCGGCCTGTTTGGGAATCAGCAGTGGGCTATTTCAATGGTATACCAAGAACTGGATGAGCTACTGTTTCTCTAGAACGGCATATCAGATCGAACAGCAAAGAGAGTAATACGCCAACAGCTAAACTGCTCTTCAAAAGTGAATTAACGAGGTTCCTGTCTGATGTATTTATGTGTTAATTGTTTCACATTAAAAACACAGTTCTTTAACAAAACAGTCCATTATTTAAGGATTAATTTACCTAATTACGTAAGCCGCAAAACAGCACAGGGGGACTGTTATGTAAACTGTGAAAAATATTTCACCACTATCTGCAAATCATGATTATAAAGAGTACAGTCAGAGCAGCACACTTTCAACCTCGCTACTGTACAGCTGCGTGTAAGATGAACACTGCATTTCCTCTGGGCGATTAATTACCCAACTTAATTAGCATCCCTGCGAGCGGTATAGAACAGGGTGTGAATACAAAAAAGTCTGTGTTGTGGCACATTAACCAGTCTAAGAATGGTAGCATTTCCGTCTGACAATCCTGGGACTGTTGAAGCAGACCAAATCAATTTTGATAAGCATATGCAGAGGCCAGAATGGCTGGGAACCTGAGAACCTCGTGTTTTCAAGTCTTGTCCAGCTTCCCAGGAACTGCATGGGTCTGGAATCGCAGGCTGTCATGAGCTCGTAAAGTGTTGCAGACAGAGGCTGAACAGGAAGAGATCCTCCTTAGTCAGCCTACCTTGGTTTAAAAAGTTGCTTTTTTCCCCACTAAGAAAGGGTCCCTTGCAAGAAATGCCACAGCAAAGACAAAACAAATTGGAAGTTTCTCTTCTTTGACAGAGAGAAGCCATGTGAAGAGATCTGGGAATTAAGGGATTGTCCTACACAGATAAGATGAACCTTTTATTCTCAAACAAAGAAGACCCCGACACAAGTACGGTACTAAAAAGGTAACCTGGTGAACTTCTACAAAATCATCTGTGAAACATGAAACACACGAGCAAAAGCTATGTATATAAGTGCTTTTGAGAACAGGACACACATCTTGACTCAAAAGGTCGAGGATTCTGAAACTAGCTGTTCAGCTATGCTGTTGAAGCCGATATCCCTGGCTTCCTTCAAGATGCATCTGGATGAGATCCTTGATCAATGGCCTCCTCTTGCTTGCAATCGATCTTCTGTTCTTAAAGACGGTGGTGGATAAATCGATAGCATTTGGATCCTTGAGACCCAATTAAGACTTTAAGCTTAAGCCCTAGGTTCCCTGAGGGCTATAAATGAGTACGAGTTTTAGAATATGGAAAACTCAGGGGATAATATTATTAATTCTCCTCAACTTACAACTCCCGTTGACCCGAGGGGACACACACTCTTCCCAGCACGTGAGGAGATTGCCTTGGAAGAAGCACTCACCTGGGGCGGTTTGCCTTGCCTGCCCTTTGAGATCCAGATGTGCTTTCGGCACCCTTGGCAGAAGTAAAGGCGAAAGACTGACCCCTCAGTGCATCCTCAAAGTATGTGAGAAGGAGGAGTGATCATCACCTCCATCCACTAATGCTCATCTTGGGGGGTGGGGGTGGGGGGGGGGGGGTCATGGCTGTGACGTGCCAAGGTCCCAGAAGACTGTTGATGACTCTCTGGCCCAGGGGCTTCCACAGACCACCTGCCCAGAGGCCAGGCAGAGATCGTCAATCCTGCACCCTGCAAGTTATCCAACACTCAGCTTTGGTCCTTCATGAGCGGGTGTATCAGAGTGCCCTACATGGTACATGTCTGCACAGGCACTCCGATCCAGAGTGCCAGAAAATCAAGCTTCTTAAAAAGGAGGAGAGAGCGGATTCCTGGGGCGGTTCTGGGAGAGCAATGTCTTGCTGAACATACCTTGTGGATATTAAAACGTCTTCAGTATTCCACGCCAGAATTGTTCATGCAGTCTGCAATTATGTGGATACACACTGTTTTAAATGTTCAGACAAAGGACAAGATTTAGAGGTTTTGGCTTTAGAGAGGCTGGCTTGCGGGGTTCGGATCAGAACCTCAGGTCAGTAATTACTGTGATCCCGGCACGCTAGGACAACTCTCACGCTTCTTAAGATTCTGAGAGCTGCCATGCTGCCATTTACTGCTGTTCACAGAGGGCATGCTTGTATAATTAGGATACAGTCCTGACAAGAGAACACAGGCTATTGGGGCTGGCTAATGATCCACGAGTCTCTTGCTGCCTAATTCTGGCTTTTCTGAGAGCACATGAAAACTGCAAGGGCAAGACACATCAAACCAAGGTGGCAACATCGCTCGGGTTCATTCACAAATGTCTTTAGAGCTTCTTGGAAGTGGCAAACAGACGGGAAAACATTACATTTCCAGGCATAAATCATGTATGCTGAAAGCCAGGCGGCACCAGTGTGCTCATGTGAACAGGGTTGAGATGTATCAAGCCATCAAAAGTCTATTTCGCATCCCTTTCCATCACAGAGGACCAACAAAAACACTATTGGAACGGGGGACGTGAAATCTGAAAAGGATTCTTTGGATAAGAGGGTCTTACAGACAAATAATGGGTCAGAATAATATGAACTGATGTCCTTGAAACAATATATAGATAATTTTTAGTTTATTTGTCTAGTTTTAGATGTTACTTATTCACAGTCCTCCTTGATGATATATATACAGATGTGTTCAAACACATACTGCATAGGAGCTCATACGATTTAAAGGAGATCTCCAAGAGGACGTGTCCTCTGTATCTTTGCACAGAAGGCAGCTGCAGTGTGCTGTGTGAAAAGGAAGTGTCCTGGGAAATATCCCACACCTCCAGCACACACAGCTGCAGCTTGCCCACTGCAGCCAAGCAGAGGCATGATGGAGGGGGGGCTGCCGCAGAGATCTCACCTGGCCACACCTGGCACAAGGTGACACCTCCGGGAGGGGCCTGCTCCTGAGCAAGTGAAGGTCAGTCTGCTCTGGAAAGCCCAAACTGCTCTTTATGTGTGTGGGGGGGTCAGCTGACTTGTCTTAAGCCATTAGCACATCGTTGTCCTTTGACAACAGCTTCCTGTTGGCCTGCGGCTCCTCCGTTCTTCCTCACCTTGCTGAGCTGCTCATCATCTTAACTGGATCGCCACAACACTTTCCTATAGGTTCCCCGCTGTTGAAAATTTACAGAAACCTGCTGGATTCTGGAGCTGGAGGACTGGAGAGTTGGAGCTAGAAATGACATGAATTAGAATGAGGGACAAGCACTGGCACACACTCCGGAAAAAAAAACTACGGGAAAACAGAAATGTTTTAGATCATAATCTGATGCAAGAAGAAATTACATGAGATTATAAATATTAAATGTTTATGCACAGCAAAGAATTGAAACAAAATTCAATTTTTTATATTCTGTGATTATTTGATATTTGACATGTACAATCTATCAATGATGTGCAAACTGCATGTCACAGTAAATATTTCAAAGTGTACGGATATAAATATGTTGTTCTGGTAGGTTCATTTTGCTAGGATTTCTCTAACTCTCCTCCTGGGGCTCTGTCAGTGAAATAATCTTACGTGCTGTGTCAAAGGAGTTCATATATTTCACTGTGATTTTCCTTTGCACTGACACTGAAGATGACATTCTGAGAAAACATTAAGCGTGGCCGATGCACTTCCAGACAGTTTCACGTCTGAATATTGTGAGTTACAGTCAGAAACCAAGAGCTCAGCCTTTACTGCGAGCGTGAAGCCAGACACGTGAACACAGGTAAAGCACACAAAGAAATTCTGCAGTGTGGAACGCCTCTCTGTACAGGCAGCGACGACGCAGGGCAGTCATTGTGTCGACATCAGCAGCTCCAAGGACACGGTGACATGAGCCGAGCTCCAATCGAACCCGCTGACATCGTCAGACGCAGCCCCCACCAAGCTCTGCTTCCTTCGACACTTTGGCTGGATTCTTTCGACACCTCTTGTTCCTGCGTCAATGTGCAGCTTCTCTTTCCAGCCAATTAGACTGCTGGCAGCTCCACATCACAAAGGCATTTAAAATTGCCCTTGGTGGATGTAACATAAGGCATTCAACAATGGGTTGCAGCTTTTCACTGATCTAGGTTTTGAGGAAAGTTTTAAAGGAGATAAGCTAATTATTCAATAATGCTCAGCTTAGTAGGAACTGACTACATTGATGGTTAAGAAGGGAAAGGTCATGCTGGGACATGACGGCAACTTTTTATTGTACAATAACGCTGGATATACTGCAGATGAACTCGAAGCATTATAAAGATCAAAAAGATCACTCACAGCTAGGCTGGGAACACAAAAGACACTCTTACAGAAACGTGAACAGCTTTTCATTATTCTGAAACAACAGAACAGATACTCGGTATCACCAAGTTCAAACGGATCTGCCTGCTAATAAGCTACAATAAAGACATCGCCTCAGCCTAAATACCTGCCAAAAAAAGATCCGTCTTTCCATACGTTTGCCCTTCGCAATCCATCCCAAAATGGTTTAATTGTGTTTGACCAGTGCTGGATTAATGCTACCAAATCTGGGGCTATAGCACAGACTATGAAGCTACCATAAAACAGTGAAGACTGGAGCTACACAGGCCTGATCAGCCGTGCTGAGCACAGAGTCACTGCCCTGGGGCAGTTGGTAAATGGGTCACATACCCCGAACTGGAAGTAAAGTGTGATCTAGGGAGCTCAGAGTGGGTGCACTCAACAAAACACCATGGTTTTGGTCTCTGAAGGACAACAGGGAAGGTGGGCTCAAACAGACCAGCTGCCTCATGGCCTATCCAATGAGAATGAACTACAGGCCAGGTGTTTGTTTCATACATTTGCAAAGAAACAAAAACAGCAGACTGCCAGATCCTGTTCAGCTTTGTCTGTGCCAGGGACAAATGGAAATATGCATCACTAATCAAATGCCACAGGGATTGTCTGACCTTGTGAAATATTTCTGTTATGTACAAGAGAAATACAAACAAAACATTCTGATAGCTCTTTCAGGTGGTGTTAGTAGAACGTATGCTTGCCAAAGCATTACAATAACTGCTGTTACTCTTAGTTGCAGAGCCCTGCTTTAAGATAACGAATGCCTGTGCTGCAAACAGCCTTCTCCCTGGGTGTCTGTGTCAGCTCCTGTTCCAACACAAAGTGCTGCTGTGTGTGTGGCTCCTGCAGTTTGTGCCTGGGGTTGAGTCACAGGTTTCAGCACTGTCAGGGTTGGGTTTACAAATGTGGCCAGACCTTGCCAATACCACCATGCGTCCATCCACTATCCACACCCACTTCATCTCCGGGGGGTGGTGGCAGACCCCCCAGCCCATGGGACACACGCAGGTGCGGTTCAGAGACATGAATTCACCCAGCCAGCATGTCTTTCGACAGCCCTGGGGAAAAGGTGCAGCCTAGCCTCCACACTGAAGGTTCTCCAGACTGGATTTGAACCCTGGAACCCAAGAGCTGTGAAGCAGCAGCACGAAAGCCCTACGCCACTCAAAACACCGCTAAAAAAAATACAGATGATTTTTTCCCCCCCCACCGCTGTTCCATGCAGGTAGGGGTCTTGCCATTAAACAGCAGTGGAGTCCTTGGCTCAATTTTGAAAGCAGCTTCTTCCAGTTTCTCCACATCAGTACAGGAGCAGCACGAGGCCCAGGCTCTGTCTAAAGTGACGCTTCCTCTGACGCCAGCTGCCGTGTCGGGCAAGTGACCGTTTCCACAGCGACTCCTCTCACCTGCCAGGAAACTCATTTTCACCTCAAAAAAGGGCTACAGGGGCTCTGCAAGCTCGGGGGGGGGGGGGAGGGTAGTTTGGGTGCAGTGGTGGGAAAATGAGAAAACAGTCTCGGGGAAGTTGATGAGCAAAAAGGATGGCACAAAACTAGACTTAACCGGATTGGCTATAAATCTCCCCATAACACACGCTCTGCCATCACTCCGCTTTCCTCTCATTTCTTATTTTAAGAGTTTCTCACTCCTAATCCTCTTGTAAACTAGAAAAAAAATCAAATGCCATCCACTCTGCTCCAGTTCTTTGGATCTGTTCCTACAACATGATCTGTGACATAAGCACAGCTGCTCTCGGTGCTCTGCCTCCAGCGCTCTGATGTCTAACGCGGTCACGCGGGGTTGCCACTCTCTTCCCTCTGGCTCCCTGGATCCAAGAGCCGGTGCTGACGGAAGGCAGGGAGCAGGAGCTTTCTACAGAGAGGGGCAGGTGCACTTAGAGAAAAGGAGATGCTTTTAAAAGCTCCTGAGGTGTCTCGAGGACACTGGGACAAGGTAACACGAACCAAAGAGAAACTAACATGCTCAGTAGGAAGCAAAACAGTTTTCAGTCACTGCATCCTCCAACAGCCCCTCCATCACCATGAGCTCTTAACACGGTTCTGTATTACGTCATTTATTTCCTGGACGCTCACATTCTGACACACACAGTTAACACAGAATACAGAACCGGGCCCAGCACTGTCCCTCCTCAAACAAGCTCCTTCTTGCAAGTACCGAAATCAATGAAGGACGCGGTTTTTCAAGCAGCCTCTGAGCAGGAAGACCTGCAATCCTGTGGGACGGATGGGAGCAGGAGAACTGCATGAAGAGGTCAGAAACGCACAGAGGCTGAATGCTGAAGCTTAACCTTAATCAACTGCAGCATAAAACCTTCGAGATGAGAGGGGCAGTCTCATAACGAGGGGAGAAAACCCTGATTGCTTTTAAGCTGGCTTTTACATCTTCATCCCCCTGCCTTCACACAGAAAGGATATATTTACTTAACGTCACTCTTGTCACTTAGGAAATGAAGTGTTACACAATGCAGTCCCTGAAGCACCCATATCCATCTGCCGGAATGGTCTATCGCACCTCCAGCAGCGGTGGCCATCCCATTCCTAGACAGATGGGCTTTCGTCTAACGCAGTGCACAGGCTCTGCAGGAGAGGTAATCCGGGGGATTTTCTCTGCTCCTTCCTGTAAACCAATCACTTCATTATCGGACTATTGTTTCTCAGGGAATCAAGCGGTCAAGCCGGGACAGCGGAAAAACAGCACTCAGCTTGTACGTGTGGTCCTGTACCGCCTGGGTAGCAGGACTGTGGCTGAAGCTGATCGGAAGGATCTGCCTTAGCAGTCTGTGGCCCACACCTTGCCTCTAGCCCTGGAGTTATTACTCTGCTGCAGTTTTGCTCGTCCTTCCCGATCACAGCAGTTGGGATGCCATTGTGCTTGTTTGCCTTAATGCCAGGGGTGTATATGCCTTCACGAACAACAGATCAGATCGGATCTGACACACAGGCACCCTCGCTGGCTAATTCAGACATTTGTTTTACAGCCCAGTGTGGACTTGTACTTACAGTATAAAGAGGTTCTCCTTAAAGGGCCTGAGCCTCAAAGGTCTCTGGCTAGCAGGGCGTCATAACAGAAACCCTATTCTTATAGTGGTTAGCATTAGCGTAGCGTAGAGATAGCAGTGTTTTGGGTATGAGGAGTACTCAAGGAGATTACAACCCTGGGGCCCTCTCTTAAGGAAACCACACGTTTTTCAGAACCTGTTGACGCAAGTCTTCAAACAGTTACTCAAGACAGTGGCTGCACCCAGGTACTGGAGAATTGCTTGTGTAGTGCCTATCCATAATAAGGGCGAGAAAACTGAACCAAGCGATTACTGACCAATAAGTTATTTCTATAACATATAAGGTTATTTAAGCAACTGTGAAGACTAAATTACAGGAACACCTACATGGAGGAAGTAATATCCTAGAGAAAAGTTAACATGGATTCAGAAAAAGTAGGTCTTGCCAGACCAGTAAAGAGCTCTTTGAAAAAGGAAACAAAAGTACTGGATATACACAGAGAATATGTTATGATTGTTATGCCGGGCCCGACAAGGTGTTGAAACGGGCTCGGCTAAAATTAGAGTAATTGAGCCAAGATATGTGGCAATCGAGAGAATTTATTTGATGACAGCGCTGAAGAGGACAAACAGAGCTGAGACTGAGGAAACAGCTGAGGCAGTAGCTGCACAGCTGAAGCAGGCAGAGCAGAGGCTGAGGTCCGAGGTGATGAAGAGATGATTAATGGCAATGATGACTGAGGAACTGAAAACTGAGGATTAAGAAACACCGAGAAATACTTCTAAGAACCTGAAGCAGAGACAAACTCAAGGCAGGGTTAGTGACTCAATGTCTGAGCCCTGAGGAATGGTTCCTCAGGGCTTAAAAACTGTGTGAGGTTCCTTAATTGGCCTGATAGGCCCAACCTGATCTCGCAGAGGTTGGCCCCAATGAGTCTCCAGCATGTGTGGAATGCGCATTGGTAATTGGTGGATCTAATGCGGCAGTGCTGGAGCTCGTCGGGGCGTAACAATGATGCATTCAGATTTTCAGGACACTTTGCAAGTAAGCTCCTAAAGAATTAATTCTCAAATGACAGGTTTGTAAGACAATATGTGCACTTGGACTGGAAATTGGTCAATAAATAGAAAGAGATAAGGAATGAAAGTTCAAAGTTGGATGACGTAATTAGTGGGGTCCCACAGTGATCTGTACTAGGTCCACTGCTCTTTCTAATTTATATCAATGACTTAGATGCTAGCATAGTTAATAACCTAGTCAAGTGTACAGATGATACCAAAACAGGAGGATTAGCAAACACAGTAGGAGCAGCAAATACAATTCATAAGATTCAGATAAAAGACTATCCAAACCCTTTGCAATTAAATTTAAGTGCATGCAGGTAAACTATAAATCCAACTTTGAACACAACATGGGAAACTGAGCTGAAAGAGTTTACTTCTGCAAAAGATTCAAGTGTCTATTTTGTCATTTATGTGTTCTAGATAATCAGTAGAAGAAAAAAAGTTTAGGATATACTGTAAGAGGTGAATAATTTAAATCAAGGAATGTTATAATTTAATTGCATAATGCCCTGGTAAGGCCTCAATCTTATGCCCAATTTTGGTCACATTATGAAAAGGATATATCCTCTAGAATCAGTCCAGAATGAAACAATCCAGGACTCCAGGACAAAGGAGTGTCCTAAATACACAAGCTGAAAGAAGTGCGCTCATGAACAGTGAAGACTGTGAGGGGATCAGATACAAGCATTTAAAATCCTCAAAGGCGTCAACAAAGTCAACCCACTGGACGTCCTCAGAATGGGAACCAGGGGGGACAAGTGGAAACTAGGTGAGGGTGCAAAAGGATGAAGAAATAAGCAACTCCACCATGTTGCTGAAGCCAATACCCTGGTCTCTTTCAAGAAATGGCTGGATGAGATCCTGTGGTCAATGAGATACTGATGACCAAACAGCCTAGATGGGACAAATGGCCTGTTCTACTGAAAAGGACCTCAAGTGTAACACAGCTTCATCTCTTTGCTGCAGGCTGGTTTTGATGCTGCCCACAAATGCTCTCGGGGGCATGGCTTAGTGTACACACTGTGCCCTCCACTGAGGACACTTGTTGGGCAGGTGGGCTCAGTGCTCCGGCTCCTTCACGATTGAGGAGGGATGGAGACGGCTAGACCATGGTCTGCCGGGCGCTTAGGAAAGCAGGATCAGTTCCAAAAGTGGAAGAAGAGATTGTGCTGCTGCCACAAACAGGGATCTTCTTCCAGCTTTCTCTGAGCAAGCGAGTAATATGATAGAAAGCAGCTTGCTATGGCTGACGTACACCAGACAACTTAGTCTTAGTAGAATCTTAGAGCCCTTTAAGCTTAGCTAATTAAAGGTTTACCTAGCCCCTGTAAAATGCTTTTCTCTACCTCTGCTTAGCACTGGTGACAATCTCAAAGCTTCCAGATCCCCTCTTTCAGTGCTGCACAAAGAGTTCTGAAGCTTCTGGACAAATAAAGCCCTTTCGAAAGGCATGGGAATTTTTCAGCTGCATGAAAGCTTCGGAGTGCTAGTGCATGTTAGCAATGTTTCTGTCGAGTAGTTTGTTCAGGGATGGCATTGAAGAATGGTAAACAATGAGAGGAGGCCACCTAGCCCGCCTGGTAGTCAGTGGATCCAAGGATCTCATCCAGTCGAATCTTGACAGAAGCCAGGGTATCGGCTCCAACAGACTGACAGGTTCAGCTTGTTCCAGGCCTTCACTATCCTCACTACTGTAAACAAGAGGCCCCTGTTCTAATTTTGTTTCTTCATTTTAGAAACGCTATAGTTTTGGTTACACCAGCCCCATTTTTTGGAGTAGTCAATTCTTTCCCATCTTTGCACATGGCTGTGGGCACTGCAGCTGCACAAAGGGGAGAATGAGGAAGTGTAGGCTGACTCCTCTGACCAGCCCACTCGGCATTTATCATGTCACAGACAACACAGCCCTGGGGTTCAGCTCCAACTGGAGGAGAGGCACGCCCCTCACTTGACAGCACCACATGCCTGCAAGTGTCCAGCATGCCACAGGGGGCGCTGTATCACTGACTAACTGCACATCACTTCTCAGGAAACAGTGTGGCCCCTCTTGGGAAATCAGTCACAGTGGGCTAGTGCCATGACTCAGGCTTGAACCCATGACTATAGAGCTCAAGCTGCACTCTGGCAAGGGCCTTTACCACCTGGTTGAGCCACTAACAAGGCTTATTATAATAATAATTGCTTACACTTATATAGCACTTTTCTGGACACTCCACTCTAAGCACTTTACAGGTAATGGGGATCCCCTCCACCACCAGTGTGCAGCCCCACCTGGATGATGTGACAGCAGCCAGAGTGCACCAGTCCTCTCCCCACACACCAGCTCTCCGTGGGGTCGAGAGCAGTGTGATGAAGTCAGTTCAGAGATGGGGGTTATTAGGAGGCCATGACTGGTAAAGGGCAGGAGGAAATTTGGCCAAGACGCCGGGGTTACACCCCTACTCTTTTCGAGAAACGCCCTGGGATTTTTCATGACCACAGAGAATCAGGGCCTCGGTTTTACGTCTCTTCCGAAAGACGGCGCCTGTTTACAGTGTAGTGTCCCCGTCACACCTGCTGAGCTTCAGTGGGTTGTCAATTGTGAGTTGCAGGGTGATACAGCTGCGGGATAAGTGATCGAGTGATCTAGTGATCTCAGTTTGAATTGCTCTGTGTCCACGGGCTTGTGTTTCACTATCCAGTTGCCAAAGCCTTTGGGGACTACACTTTATCGTACCCCTTTGTTTTCCAGTGCTTCATCACGATTTTACTCAGGTTTACTACGTTTTAATTTGATTTTTAAAATGATGTTCTGCAATACGCATTTAGGAAGTAACATTTTCAAAACTAGGACTCGTCCAAACAGGAAGTAAAAGGACAACACCCGTGTTATTTCCATGGATCTCAGTGAAAGCAAAGCCACCTGAAAGAATGTGATCTTCTTTAAAGTTCTTAAAACGTTAATGTCTGCCTATGCGATGAGAGGCACAGACAAAACATCCCTAGATTGTCTATGTGTTTCAGTCTGCACAATGTATTTTACCACAAAGCCCTCAAAAGCTTTATAAAGCAAGTCAGGATATTAACAGCACTGTGGCAATGGTGTGTACTGTATATCTTTCCCAGAATATGAACCATTTACCTGGTAAATGGTTCGGAATTGTTAGTCAGGAGCAATTTCCTTGGCATGTCTGCCTCTGGGAGCTCCTCATTTTCATATGAATAATCCGCGGTTGGACGCTGCCCATATTAAAGAGAAACTGCACACACCGTGCACTCTGGGCCCCGATCTGAGATGTTTTATTCGAAAATGTCATTCGTTGTTGTCCTTTGTGTTGGAAAGGCCTGCCGAAAGGTTTCTGAGCACAAATTTCCAACTTTCTCCGCCCGTAATTAGACCTACACCTGCATCACTATTTGCATATTAGACAAATTAGTCGTCAAAGTCTGTTCTTAACTCTGTGTACCCTCTGAAATACCAAATTGCTTTTCTCAACAGGAATCAAGGAAATGAGAATGTGTTAAAAACGTTTTTACAAGAAAAATAAGGAGAAACCAAAAAACCATCACTTATTGTATAGATGCTTATTACTTGAGTGGGTAGAAAGGAGAGGATGCTGGGAATGTGGCAGAATGGCACAGACATCCCAGTGTCTCCAATGGAAAAGCATCTCAAATGGCTTTTGGTGCGATAACCATAACAAAAAAAAAATCAAAATTGTTTGCACATATTTAGTTAATGTTCTGCAGGCTAACTTACTAATGATAAGTGGAAAATGCACTGACAGGAATTACACCTGCAAATTATTTACTGGAGCGTTTATCACTTACAAATTTCCCCGGTTCTTCCCTCTGTGGTGCAGCACAATAACATCTGATCAAGGTAACAGAGGAGGAATCTCGAATGGGACAATTACCAAGACAATCCTGCTGTGCCGGCTTTCATTTAAAGTGTTCTTCTGATTCTTATCAAACAGGATATCCAAGAACTGGTCGTAAAGATGCTGCAAGATGTTAATCCATTTCTCCTGAAAGACTATAATATTAATTATCCCAAACCAAGGACTCGTAAAGCCAAGTGTGTGTTATGGCACAAATTATACTGCAAAGAAAAGGGAGTTTAACTGTTCCCTTTTTTGTTGCTGTTTGCTAAACTGCCTTTAGGGGAAGGTTACATAACCTAAATCTCATTCCCTGTTTACTGCCCATCCTGCACAGCTCCTCCATTAAAAAACAAGTAATGTCAAGGCGGGGGGGGGGGGGGTGGGGCTGTTCAATTTTCCTTCTCCAGTCCTCCTGCACCTGATGTTCACAGATCAGCTTAGACCACCCTGCGTCTGCATGCACTCGAATAGGGTTCTACTTGGGTTAATTTCCGCCAACAGGAAAACACTCAGAGCACAGATCTCATCTAGTATTTGGCAGAGCTGGTTTGTCTCAACGTGCGTCATACGCTGCTATGAATAGGGGTGACGTACAATCAACAAAAGGAGTCTTCTTCAAGCAGGGTGAGCTTGTCCAAACCCTAAGAATTTAACCCCCCTTCAGAGCCCTCTGTCATGATGCTTAGTTTAGGACCCTATGCTGACGGTATTATCCGGAAATGACTGGAATAAGACTTAAAGGGAAACATAGTAGGAGCAGGACGGGATGGCCAACAGGGGGGGCATGACTGTGGTGATCCGGTGCTCGGGGGGCGTGGTGCAAGCGAACATGTCCAGGACAGTCCAAAAGGGGGAATCTGGGGCGCAGTCCAAGGTCCAAAACCAGGAGGTCCATCCAAGACAGAACGATTAAAAACAGAAACATGGAACAAGGAGATGCCCTCAAGACACAGATGTAGGGCGACTTGGTGGTAGGCGTCCGTCTTCCAATGCAGAGCTAGGAGTAGTGAGAGCGCCCAGCTTAAATAAGGAGGGACAAACAGAGGGCAGGTGCACATAATCAATAAAAATACGAAAGGGAGCGCCCTTAAGAGGAGGGATTACGATCGTGACACCCTCTCACAAGTGCTTAAAAATACAGAAGAAACTTTTACAAGGAACCCTCTTTTCTCCTTAAACAGGGGTAATGCAATGCAGTACCATCCTTAATACAAGCGGACGGATCCGCCTGTCAGTCTGAGCTCTTGCACCACTGTTTTGGGAGAGGGTTTGGTGAGCATGGGAAAATGGGAGGAGGCGAATGTATACGAATGTATAATGTATAATGTGGCATTGTGTGTGTGCACGAGTGCGTGTGTAAGGATCTGAAGGGGGTTAAGTGTTGATGCCCAAGCTTGAGCATTCTCACAAACAGCTAAAATAAGACCTCAGGTGCATGGCTGCTTGTCTCATGCATGCTCTTAACAGTCCATCAATATTCATCGGTGTCAACAATCTTTCCTTCCCAGGCACAACTCACTCATTTAATAAAACGCTCTCTGCTCGTTCCTCATCCATCTCAATACTGGAAAATCAGAGCTGCAAGCCACCTCTGTGTCATATGCTTAATATTGATAAACATAACAAACACAATGAATAATAGTTCAATTCAGCTGGTGGTACCAAATTAACTTTTTATAAAGCTCTTATGGAAAAGCCACTCAATTCAATCCAATTACTGGCTGCTTGCAGTTTTCTTTCGGATGTTTGATAAAACTGCATTTAAAATGGAAGTTCTGGACTGCAGTATGGGAAGTATAACAACAAAGATAATCTCATACAGCAGTTTTAAATCACAATCATAACTATCTCTCTCTATATGTATCCCTTGTAAACAAAACATGTTGTCTTGCACGTTTTTTAATTAATGCATATCCATTTAGTTGTAGACAGTGCTACAAACTACACAAAAACAGAAAACATATACTATGCTTGTCTCTCATTTGTCTTGTGCATAATTCACCATGCAGACCATGGTCCTTACCACTGAATAAAACAAAACCATTAAACCTAAACAAGCAAAAAGAAAATGTGTGTCTACTGTATGTGTGCCTCTGCATAACATTTCAAATCCAACAAGAAAAAAAACCTAAGACAGAAGGAAAGAAACTAGAACAAGAATCTCTAGTTTCTTGTAATCAGCCTGCCGTTTCATCTTTCTCTGTTCCCACATCATTCCAGGTGCATTTCCCTTTACTGCAATCCCTGACATCAAAGACCGCTCCTCTTGCAAGGTTAGAAAGGACTCTCTGCAATCATGGCATTCCCTTCTTAAGGAATGCACCAAATTGCTCTCCCCTCTCCCTACCTCTCTGAGGTCCAAACAAACAAGCTCTGACATTCAGCATATTTCTGGCTCCCACGATGACGTCAGCCAGCACGCAGATACATGCCAGTTATCAAAAGGATAACCCTTTTGATAACTGCCCCTACCGCCACCCCGGGACCTTCTATTCAACTTGTTGCCCACCTGTTTCTGTTTTCTCTTCACATTCCCTTTTCCCAGTTTCGCTCTGATTTTCCTGTTATCTGTCACTTATCACGGCTGCTTCTGTTGTTCCTGCTCCCTCTAGTTTTCCTCATCCTTCCGTTATAGTTTAATATGTACTTTCAGCTTATATCCCCTCTTCTATCTCTGGCATCCAACATGGTGTAACTGCAATGTCTTTATAGTCTTTGGCCAAGGGAGCCTCCCTATTAGCCCTGGCTGCTCTCAATGCCATCTCCTTAGTCGGGTCTGTCTGACTCAGTCAGCAGGCGTTTTACGGTGTTTAATCTCTGCCTCTCTCCCTGCCCATGACCAACACGACACGTCCTTCAGCAGCCCCTAGCAGTCCTTTAGCAGCATCAGTTGCAGCACAGGCTGCTCCTGATGTCATCTCTTTGGCCCCTTGTCTGCCTGGTGTCCCACCTGCGGCTCAGTCAGCAAGCACCCTACAGCCTGCCTTCTCTTTCAATATATTGTCTGCATTTCCTCCTGCCACTGTCCCTGGCATCCAATACAGCTTAACACTGTTGATGCCCTCGGCCCCTGGGCTCCTCCTTCTCAGCCCCTGTTGCTCCTGTCGCCATCTCTTTTGACACGGGTCTGCCAGGTGTCCTACCTCTGACTCATTCAGCAGGCGTCCTACATCTTGCAATACCTACCTTCTCTTTTCAAAGTAATGTCTGCATTTCCTCCTGCCACTGTCCAAGACATCCAAACACCGTTGACGCCATCGGCCTTGGGTTCCGCCCTCTTGGCTCCTGCTGTTCCTGATACCATTTCGATGGTACAGAGTCTGTCAGAGGTCCTAATCTCTGGCTCAGTCAGCAGACATACTACAGCCTTTAATCTCTGCCTCTCTTCCTGCTTCTTCCCCATTGTCCAGTACCCGCCCACATACTTTGGTGTCTTCGGCCCCATGTCCTTCCCACTGGTTTCTCCTTCTCTGTCCTTGCTGCTCCAGATATCACCTACTGGGCCCTAGGTAAGTCCAGTGTGTCAACCTCTAGCTCTGCCATCAGGTGTCCTTCAGCTTACAATGCCTGCCTTTCTTTGGGGATTCAATTGGAGACAAAATGTAGTTCTCAAATGGCTTTAAATCAATATTTAATCATTGCAGTTCATATAACGTGCTGCTCTCTCTTCAACAAAAATCTAGATTCCCCATTAAACAACTTCATTGTCCTTTATTTACAATGGTTGCAGCCTTCTTAGCAGCGCATCATGATATTCTTTAGCACTTAAAAAGAAGACACTGGTCTTCAGTATACATCCAAACATTTCACATTCAGAATTATACATTCTGAAGCAGGCATTAATGCAGCTATTAATATTGTGTCCTTATGTTCTTCTTGTCTTTGAATTGCTGGGTTTTGGGGCTCACTTGTTTCTTTTTGGGGTTCTGTGCCTTGGCCTTCCTCTGGCCGGGAGGCTACCCCTTAACCAAGCAGTTGAGGCGAACACCTATTATATTTAAATAAACATTCTGGTATATCATTGCTCCTTGTGAAGTGGAAGTAGAAAAGAAATAAAGGAGGTATTGCCTGGTAGCAGACAAACGTGGGGAAAGAGCCAGAAGACAAAAGAAGCTGATACCTGAGCTTAGTTTTAAAAAAACTAACGGTTGCAAAAAAGGCGTCGCCAATGAAGAATCAATCCGCTCGCAGCTGTGTCCCATAGCCACATCAGCACTTCGCTTGCACAGCGGAAAATGCCGAGGGATTGTCTCCAGGCTCCGACAAGAATGCAAGAGCTTTTCTGAGGAAGCATCCCGGAGAAGTTTGTGTCAGTCCTTACTCGTTTTCAGTAGTGATCGTGTTACTTTGCTATGCGTAAAGCCTCTCTTGGGAGAGCAGGAAAACCTGGTGTATAATTAGGAGACAGGACTGTTGAAGGTAATGAGGTATCAGGTGGGGGCTGAGAGGAGGATAATGGAAAACGCATAATCCATCTCTATATGACATGAGGAAAGCTAGTTTTTTTTTCTGAAGTGCTGCAAAACACCTTCAAAAAATAACCCTTTTATGTAGTCTTAATAGCTCAAGAGTCAACATTTTATGGTTGTGGTCTTTAGTGTAGAAATTCTGTACATAGGGCAGGCTGGTGCTAGGAACATGAAATAAAAAAAAGAGATTTGCTGTGAGTGTTATGAATATAGTTATCACTATGATTAACGATCATACTGTAGATCGCAAACATGCTCACTTGACCCCCCAGGTAGGGTTAGGGTTAACATTCACATACTAGTTAGACCATTTTTAAGCTCAGCACTGGATTTTTGGGCCCAAATCAGGTTAAGGATAGGTGGTTTTGTAGTCCTATCTGAAAATTGTTTTGCAGAAACTCTCTGGGGCCTGGATGGCGCACTGCACCACTTGGCAATTGTATCTCAAAACTTGAAACAGAGGAGCCTGTCACAAGGTACAGGTAGCACAAAAAATACAGTATTCATACACCTAGATATGTTGCTAGATAAGTTCCTGTGGGTGCACACTCAGGGCTTGACTAGTAACGGCTATTACTTAATTTCATATACATTCACATACATACAACACATACTTAAACACATACAACACATACTTAAACATAGGTGTGAGTGAGTATTGTGGTGTGAACGGGTGAATGGAGAGCGCTCTCAAAAAGGATGATACTTACTGTTTGTTTGGTGTCAGTACTTCTGGGGTGGGTTAGCCTATGGTGGCCTCAGAAGGCCAAACCTAACCCCAGTTCTCAAGGTTTATTTATGGAGATGGGAAAAACCACATGCATGTGAAGATAGGGAAATGTTATTGTTTGTATTGTTGATTTTCTGTATTGTTTGTTTGAACCAGGAATAATTAAGATAAATAAAAAAGAACTGTATAATTAAGATAGGTGATGTTCTGTGGTTAGAAAGGAATTAATTCTGAATGTATAATTTGTGAAATTATGAATTGGAGAAATGGTTTGTTCCAGAGGGGGAGGGGCTTGCATGCTATTTAAGCTGGCTCCTCAGCATAAGAGGGTTGTTGTTGGTGGTTCGTGAGTCAGGTAGTGTGACTTAAATCAGAGAGAAAGCAATAAGAAAAGGAGGATTTGTCTTTATTTGAAAAATTATTTTTGTTCCTTTTTGGGGTTTTGTTTTCTGGTGTGGGGGACTGGGAGCACTGTCAATAAACTGCACTTATTTTACTTGGGTGCTTTGCGGAGGAGCCATTCTTTTATAAAATGGACCTACTATGGCCTTCCTCAGGCTATTGTGTGACTCATTCAGATGCAAGCGCTTCTCTCCGTGGTCTTGATTGTTTCCCACTCATTCTTTTTGGTCTGGGGATCATGTCAAAATCCTATGCCCAGAGAAGTTCAGATATAGATAGCGGAAATGCTCAGTTGACACATCAGGTAGGGTAAGGATCTGCATTCACATTCTACTTAAACAATTTTTCAGCTCAGGGCTGGATTTTGGGGTCCAAGTCAGGTTAAGGACGAGTGGTTTCATGCTCCTATCTGAAATTTTTATTTTTGGAAACTCTCTGGGGCCTGGATGGCGCGGTGTATAGCGCCTTAGTTGTATCCCGAAACTGAGTTGTCACCAAGCATTACTGAATCTCATTTAATTGCAAGAGCTTTGATCAAGGGTCTTGATTGTTTCCTCTTCATACCTTTAGGTGTGGGGAACATGTTAATATCCGATACCCAGAGAGGCTCAGATATATATCACGAAAATGGTCATTTGACACCCCAGGTAGGGTTAAGGTTAGAATTCACGCCCTAGTTAGACAATTTTTAAGCTCAGCGCTGGATTTTGGGGTCCAAGTCAGTTTTAGGACGGGTGGTTTTATAGTCCTATCTGAAAATGTTGCAGCGTTGAACGTTTGCCCAGTGTTGTGTCTAATTTTTAGTTTAACAGCATTTGCGCGATAAGCACATTGTTTAATGGGGATCACCCACGTCTATATCACTGTACAACACTTGTTTGAGTCGGAGTGTCTGTTAATAAAACAGAGCACCTTGCAATACATATAGTGTAACTACTTCAGGTGGGTAGCTGGGTCAGCATGCGTAGTCTGCAAAAGAACAAGTAATAGGTTTATTCCATGCTGAAAAGGGAAGAGTGAAAACACGTTTCGGCTGTGAGGCCTTCTTCTGGTGTGAGGGTCTTCAGCTTAAAATGAAATGCTTGGAGTCTGTAATGTAGGAAGCTCTGAACGAGTTAAACTTTGATACAGGACAAATGAATTTTTCCACAAGCTATACTGTAGTGGCTGTACAGTAGCAGTTTGAAATTATTCGTTGTTATTAATAAATCACTTAGTTTCGAACATGTTGTGATATTTAGAAATATAAAAAATGTCAATATAGTGTCCACAATATGTGCTATTTTAGTTTTTCAAAGAAATGTTTATTTGTTAAAAGAAAACTCATGGTGACAGCTGGGTTCGAACCCCCAACTTCCAGCATGCAAGGCACACGCCTAAAACATTACACCACACACATAATCGCATGAGAATAAGTTAAACTGATGGAGATATTTACAAAGAAAGTGTACTACTTTGATAATTTGAGCTATATGAATAAAATTATATCATTATTAATTTCTTTAGATACGCAATTCCATATTATATTCCGTATTAATCAAATTCTAAAAAGTATGCGTTTTTCTATTGAAATAACAAACATAAGTATTCACAGAAATGGTTAAAACATTATAACTTTTTACGAAGTAAACTTAATATAGTCAGAAGGAGCACGTAAAATGTTTACCAAAATAAGCACAGTATGTAACCGAATGAAAGACTTTGATGCTTAAAATGTTTATCAAGAAAGTGGAATACTGGTGTGTATTTTTTATTTAAACTACCAATACCAGCCATATACAGCTTACATAATATGTTTATGTTCCTAAATTAATATCGTTTATGACCTTCAGACGCGTTATGCTCCTCTTCTTTTTATGCTCAGCTACTAAAATTTCCCTTTAGTTGTAAAATTCCATATAAATATTCAATATTAAGAGGATTAAAACAGGCACAGTAAAGAGATTAAATGATTAAAACGTTTCACTAACAACCAATGCAACACGAGTGCCCCTGTCGGTCATTTTGGCCAGCCAATCACGTACTGCGGTACAACGCAGCGAACTGTGGGTAAATTTACGCGGTACGGGGTTGTACTGTGCATTTTGAATGGCTGCATCTGTATACACTGTACATAGTATATAGGCCAATAACAGAACAGGTCTGTGTAAGCCTCTCTGTCAGATCACACATGATTAACAGGTTCGAGCCACCAGGTTCAGCATTACTTGTGCCTGGGTCAGTGTGTGATATTATGTCACAGACAACTAAATAACCTGTGTCAAGGCTGCAAGTGTCAGTGCAGCTGAGCTCTGAGGCAGCGGCACCACAAACAGCATCTGTCTTGGTGGCTACAGAGGCAGTAGCTGTGTCATCAACAGTTTAAAAGAGAACTGAAAAAACTTCTATCAAGAAGTCTTTTAAACTGCAAAGTGTTCCTGGTGCTTGGGACCATCTCCACCTCTCCTTTCAGAAGGGGCAGCTTTGTGCGGTTTGGGAAACCTTGAGAGGTTTTCTTGTCAAGGGGTTTGGGATAAAACTTTCACCTTCAGCAGAAAAAGCATCTTTAATTTTTTTGCTGCTGCAACAATGCGGAATGAGACACTTCCTATTTTAGTCCGATGCTGTGGTATACAAGACCACTGTAATGCACTTGGAATAAACTACCGAACCATGCTGGGATCCCAATTCACGGAGATCTTGCAGGGAACAGCTTCATGAATTCCTAGAATCAATCAGCTCCTAATACGTACTGGGGCCCCAACGGCCTCTCTCATGTGTTCTCGTTAGATCAATGCATGGCTTGGCAATAAAGTATCCAATTTCATTTCCTGAATGCAGTGCATGAAAAACATTCATTCAGGTAAATGCAATGATCTATTTCTTACTATTATGTAACACTTACATTACTTACTTACTATTATGTAACATTACTTACACCACTCTGCACTGCATAGCTTGAAAATGGGCACCTGAAACTAAACAATCATGGAGGCATAACCTTTTTCCTTGTCACAGAATCAGCAGGGGGATTGCTTGGACTGTCGTGGCTCTGGTGCTTGTGACTTCAGATACCATAGTGCTCGTCAGCCGGTTGGCACATATTTAATTAAGACTTCATCTCTTCTGTCAAAAGTAGATTGCAAGCCCTGTTAACGCAAGAGAAAACATCTTTGTTCAGGCAACAAGATGCCACAAAGCACTGAGATTTACAGGCTGTAATGGTGGCTAGTCTGCGGTTTAATCTTTCACAAAGCCTCTGAAATGCTGGAAAGCTCCACTGTTACTCTTTAAAGCATAAGGGAACATACTTAGGTTTCTGGATAAAACAAATAGTCACTGTTCTCATTTTAAGAAAAGATACTGGCTGAGCAATAATGGTAACTTGCACATTGCAGGTTAAGATGTCTAGAGGAGACCAGAACATGGCACAGATGCGAGAGAGGCTTTTGTTTAAACAGTTTTGATGTGATTGAACTCCACTGTCTGCTGCACTACAGTTTATGGGAGACAGGGGAGAAAAGGGAAAGCAATAAATATTTTATCTGCCCAATAGCTGCTTTGAAAATAAACAGTGTAAAATATCATTACATCTGTTTTTATTAAAATTAATCGCTTCTCTCCAAATGCATTGTAGATTTGGAAGAAAAGTGTATTACAAGTGCTAGCAGCAATAAAATATATATATAAAAAGTGTGCTGCAGTTAATATAAATCCATTGATCGCAAACTAAAATGGTTAGAGGTTTACTACTCTGTTAGTGCTAAAGTATACCCAACACTTTAAACTGAGAAACAGTGAAATTTAAGGTGATTTATAGCATTTCAGCAGTGGGGGAGTCAGAAATTAAAAGTATTCCACTAGAAGACTAGATCCGAAGTAGCTCAGACCCTCTCCAGTCCCAAACCCCTGCAATAAATATAGGCAAACTGACCCCCCAAAAAACTTGTGGTTGCAGCAAGATTTCAGAAAAACAGCTATAAAACTACAGCTATTACAGCTTTGGGAATAACAGAGTTTTCAATCTGATTTTGTGGACAATTAGTGGTATTAAAACAACTCCAATGACTTCAGTGTCTCAGGGAGGATGAAAAGGTACTAAAAGTTTGTCGTAATAGGTCAATTAAAGCTATAACGGATCCCTATCCTGTTTTTCCTGATTTTCTTGCCCCTCCTAACCCTCTGTCTGTGATCTCAGACCCTTCCACATTTCTCCCTGATACACATGGGTGTGGAGAACTGCTTATCCACCACCTCTTCCCCTTTCATTTCTGGGCACTAACGTCCGTCTCTGTTGACTCTGCTGTCACATTCTCACTGTTCATCCTCCTTTCCTCTTGTCCTGTTCTGCATCCTGACTACTGTATCTCTCGCCATGTGGGCCACCCCCTCCTCCCTCCCTCTCGAACTATCATGTCCTCCTTTGTTCCCCCAGAAGGCTGGGTTCTGCCCATTGCCACACATGAGCCTGGTGCAAATCTTCAGGGCTTCATAAGGACTGCCGAAAACTTCGTCTGAAACAACGTCCGTTATCAAGACACGGGGCTAAAACACACAATTGTTTATGAAACCCCCACAGTGTACTGAATCGTCTTCTGCACAGATGAAATGGAAAGTGAAAATGAAAATGTTTCCCTTTTTTGAAACGCCAAAAAAAAAATGGTTTCATTTGTCGCAGCCCACAACTATAAAGCCGTTGTTTTCCTCTGTTCCTAATTTCCTAATTTAGTCCTGATTTCTAACTGCTTTCCTCTGTTTTTGGCCTCTGTCTGTCTCTCTGCAGTGGCAGATGGAGAGGCAGCGGACTGCCAGGGACTGACAGGCAGAGTTCTTTTATCCTGCAGCCTGTGTGTGCTGCAAAAAGACTGCCAGTTCTAGAGCATGAGCCCAGACACCTCATGCCTTGGGAAAGGAGGATTATTTCAAATATCACAGAGTCCAGACAGAAAGAGAACAGGCCGCCAATCACTTTTAAAATCCCAAACAGATCTCCATGCCTCACCATAGATCAGTTAACATTCCCTGTAACGATCATGCGTTTTCTTAAGCAAACAAAAGTAAAGGGGAAAGCTTTATTTGCCCCAAGGTAAAGCTCTAATTAAAGAAGCATGTGGTGCTTAGAAAATCATTTATTATTTACAGGGTTTAAAAAAAAACACCATTTTGTGCTCCAGTTTATGTCTGTTCCTCATCCGTGGTGCTGTGAACGAGGACCAGGGTATCTTAAGTTGGATGGCTTCAGTCAATGACTGCTGGCTCTGAGACAGGGGACGAGAAGACAGAAAGAGAAATAGTATCAAAGTCAAAAGGTCAATCTGACTCCCAGAAGACAACGGGCATATGCCACATGTGAAAATGGAATAAGGGAATCACACTGTAAAAGGGTAGGCCCGAAGGATTAATGTATTCATGGGCACATTCTTGGCAATAAAAAGACTGGAAAAGGCATGTCCTTAAGTGACGAGTTTAAGTTCAAAATCTCCTAAACAACAAAACACTTTATTAAGATGAATAACAGTGTACAAGACGCCATAAGTCCATTAGTCCTACTAGCTGTGGTCACTGTGAGTGCAGTGCATGTGAACTGTGGTAAGAGTTTTACCTGCTGCAGTGGTAAGAGCCTCTTAGGTCTTACTTATTGCTGGCCGTTCTATTCAGTTGATGGTCACCAAACCCATTACAGACCTAGATGATTAATTTAATTTCAGCATTAATCTCCCCTTTGCAATGTTGTTCCAGGGACACAGAGCTTCTTTCTGTCTCCATGCTATTTTTTCCAATGCATGTGAAAATTCCTGAGAGTGAACTCAGTTCTACATGACACAAGTAAGGACTGCATTGTACCGTACTGACCCCGGCAATCACACAAAGTTCACTGTAGCAGAAGTGAGGGGCACGCAGTGGGACCGTTCTAGCTGCAGAGAGCAACAACTACGAAAACGGCACCGAGGGGACACTGTTGTAGTCCAGTAGTCCAGCAGTGCCGAGAGAAGACATTACAGTAAAGTGGATTGCAAATTGCACACTCAATTCTAAACAAGCCTTGTTTTCGCATAACCGACCCGCCTGCTCTGCGTGCTGCTCCTGCGGCCTGCCAACTCTTCTTGGCTGTTCTCTGGCCTGCGGACGTGCAGTGCCCGGGCTGTGATTGGAGCACACCTCCTGCGAGCTTCACATTTGCGCACACTCAGGGCAGCATCCATCACGCCCGGAGACGGGAGCCGGCAGAGAGAGTCTATTAATGAAGCCGCCGTGTCTCCGCGGCGATAAAGGAGTATCAGCTCGGGCGCTGATGGTTATTGCTGTTTGAAGAGAGATCCCCGATACGGAGCCCGCGGGTGCACTTCATGCATCTCCGATAGGTTAAACAGTTGGCCCCACCCCCCGCCTCTCTCTCTCAGTAGATAATTCTCTTTTCCATGCTCTAACCCCCCCCAACCACCCTCCTCAACATCCCTCACCCTCTCCTTACTCCTTTCCCCTCTTGCTCTCTTGCTCAAGCTCTTATTCTAACCCCCCGTCCACCCTCTCCACCACCTCTTGCACCCTCTCCATCTCCTCTCGCTCTCTCACTCGCTCATTCTCGCTCTCCCGCTATAACCCCCCGCCTCGCCCTCCTCAGTGTCTCTCGCATCCTCTTTATCCTGCTCTGACTCATCCAGCACCTCCACCATCCTCCGTCCTCCTCTTTCCCTCAGCCCACCTTTTCGCCTCCAACAGGGCTGAAGCGCCGACAGATCCTATTATTCCGCCACTCGCCGGTCCCCTTTCTCCTCCTCTTGTCAATCTGATTCCATTACAGCCTCGTTGCCGGGACCCGTCTCGATAAGGGGCCGCCGCCGGTGCGGTGAGCAATTAAGGGTAAGAGGTGCAGATGGAGAGCAGCCACTTCAAGCACCAAGCCTCTCCAGCCTGCCGCTAATGACCTTTCAGAGAGCATCCTGACAGACACATGGGGACACTGCAGGGGACAGGCGGGTTTGTGGGTGCATCCCGATCTGCAGCGAGGCCCCTGAAGAGATCAGCTGACTCACAGCCACTGAAACACTTAACTCAAACAGCCCGTTGGCAGCAGAATGAGTAAAGAAGAGGCACACCCACTTTCATTCTGTTCGGCCGAGAGGGAGAACTTGAGGACGGACGTTATCCCCCAATTAAAACTTTTCCAGCCATTACAGGGGTCCTCAACAATGCAGAATCACCTGTGGGAGCGAGTTCAGGGCTCAAAAGCCCTTTATTTTCCAGAAGAAAGCTGTGCCCCAAAGCGTGGAGAAATAGAGACAGCAGCATCAAAAAGATTCACTATTGAAAAGGTGCCTCATTCTGACTGCCTCAAGGGGTGCTTTTAAAACCAGGTGCCCCTCTGAGGTTACTGATGAGCTGAATGCCGCACAGTCAGTGTCACTGGAATCAGCCCTTCTGTGAGAGGCTGATATGAACGGAAAATAAGGTTATTTATCTGGGACCAAAGGGAGAGAAACTGGGTCTGGTTCAACTCTTTCAAACTACTCATAAAGAGCTCGACAAGTTTTAAAGGGGACGGAAAAAAAACAAGAAGAAACACTTGTCTGTGCTGCTTGTCTGGAGTGCTGGAAAGAAAATGAGGGCATCAAAAAGAAGGTTTTCTGCTCTTGTCCTCAGCTGCACATCCGCCTCACAGCCCTGCCCTCTCCAGACTTGTTTCCTTTCTCTCATCAGCCCATTCTCTTGCTTCACCTGCGGTGCCCTGGACACCTGTTTAATTCCATTAGAGCTGCCCACATCTGAGGCCCCCCTGCCCATCCTTTCCTAATCACCCTCCTCCTCCTCCTCGGCATTCTTTTACCATCTGCTCCTCCTCTTTTCTCCCCTCCTACCCTCCCTTTCACTGCTCTCCTGGCCTTCCTCATGATCCCTCTCTACCATCTCTCTCTCTCCAGCTGATCCCTCTCTCTTTCCAACTCATCCCTCACCCCCTCCTCTCCATTCCCCCTCCCCAGTCTCCCTCTGTTACTGCCACTCCCCCAGACTACAACTCACCTCCCTTTGCCCCTCAGCTCTCCACGGCTGGGAAGTGTTTGCGCAGGTAATCCCGGGAACGAATATCCGCCTGCAAGCACAGAGCACAGCAGGGCATAAGCAGTCTATCAGGGCAGGGCAGTGCTGATGCAGTGTCTCGGAGCAGGGCGGATCGTGTCGGGCTGGCTGGCTGTCTCCTGTCAAAGTTGCTTTTAAAGCCTTGGAAAGCTAGAGGATGTACAAAAGCAGAACTTGAATATGCACTGGCAAGCAGTGTCATGGACAGCTTTTGTGTAAGATATGGCTGTCTTTTTTTCAATTCATTCAGTATCATTATATTTTCATACATTTCATACATTCATTTATACAAAAACCTACAAATCAGTGATGTCCTGGGCATTGATTGTTATTAGCTCGTTTTCTGGTCACTTCTCAGTTTTTCTTTCTGTACCAACTCTTTAATTTTCTGTTACAAACATAGCCTGTGTAAGAAAAATACTTTCAGCATGTGAAAGCTTTGTTTTTTGTAGTTCAATGTTTTGTCATCCTGGCATTACTCCTACATTTGTCTCCCACTAGGCTACATTTCTAATAACAAGCAGATGGTATTTAAGTGAGCCTACTGCAATGAAAATGTAATGTATATATTTAAACATTTTTATTTTCCTTCACTCTAATTTCCTTACACATTTACAAATAATACTACAATATTTATGAATGCAAAGTAAGAATCTATTAAAAGTTCAGGTGCACACATTTTCCATACTTTAATATACAAGAAAATTAATCAATTAAATTCACAACTCAAGGTTTATGGGAACTGCACAATACCAGTACCATTTTCACTTTGACATTTTTCAAAATGAGCTGTGATCACCCCTGTTCTTGTGCACGCATATGTGTGAAAGAAAAATCACAAAGCTTTCAGGCTCCTACATTAGCGTGGATTTGAAACTCTCACGACACCCACATGCAAGTCAAGAAGGACACAAAAAGTTGCCTTTGAAAACTCCAGTGGAAAGGAGGTGAAGTCAACGGACGTGCATTTAAAACTGAGAACAGGAGGCAGGCACATCTTTACACAAAGGGTGGTGGGAGTATGGAACATGATGCCCAGTCATGTTGTTGAAGCCAGTATCACTTTGTTTACAAGGTTATTCAAGGTCAAGCAGACTTCATTTAGGAAACAGATGGATCAATGAGCTACTAACTGCTAAATGACTCTAGATGGGCTGAATGGTCTCCTCTCATTAACCAGTCTAACAACTGGCAGTCCACTGAAGTTCAGCACGTGTGAGCCTGGCCAGTCCCTATAAGGAAAAAACTAAGGTTGCTGCTGGAAAAGGTGTAAGTGGGACCAGTAGGGGGCGCTCACCCTGCGGTCTGTGTTGATCCGAATGCCCCAGTA
The DNA here is from genome assembly GCF_055471065.1 of Atractosteus spatula. Classification (NCBI taxonomy): domain Eukaryota; kingdom Metazoa; phylum Chordata; class Actinopteri; order Semionotiformes; family Lepisosteidae; genus Atractosteus; species Atractosteus spatula. The sequence continues at coordinate 47,945,082 of NC_142716.1, read as the reverse complement.
TAGTGACAGGAACACTATACTGTAAACAGGTGCCGTCCTTCGGATTAAATTGAGGTCCTAACTCTCTAAGGTCATTAAAAGTCCCCGGGTGTTTCTCAATAAGAGTAGGGGTGTTACCCTGGTGTTCTGGCCAAATTTACCCCTGGCCCTTACCAATCATGGCCTCCTAATAATCCCCAATCTCTGAACTGGCTTAACCACTCTGCTCTCCTCCCCACTGAGAGCTGGTGTGTGGGGAGCATACTGGTGCATCATCCAGGTGGGGCTGCACACTGGTGGGGGTGGAGGGGATCCCCGTTACCTGTAATTACCTGCTTTGAGTGGAGCATCCAGAAAAGCGCTAAACAATTGTAAGGAATTATTATCATTATCATTATTATTATATTAGCTGGAAACTTAACCCTAATATTCCACTATTCTGGAGGTTTCCACGGGACATTCAGTGATTCTACAAACATCTGTGGGTTGTGTTCTCACTGGTCCTTCCTGGGTTCAGTTTCTAGGGACTCACCTCCACTGCCCTCAGGTACCTCGGTTGTCTGCAGGGCTCAAGCACGTTACTGCATGGTGACGACAGTATATGCAAGCTAATCACCCCTATCATGTCCACTTTGGAAACGGTTGTAAAATGTGGTGTAGTTTCCCCCTTTCCATTGTGTGGTGTTAAAGGAGATTTACTGCCCTGTCAGAAAAAGGTCCTGTAGCAGTTTTGAAAAATCTCTTCTTAGAGCTCGTACGTTAAAAATAAATACTGCATCTCCACATTCATGACAAACATGACTTATAGAAGTCAATCAAAGTTTTTTTTTGAGAAAGCGTATCTTAAGGTCACATATCTTAATGTTATATATTGTAAACAATAACTTCAGCTCCTATTTTGCAATAAATAAGGCAGGAAACTTAAAAATCAGCATCCTATGACTAGATATTTCTAATGCTGGTCTTTGATGGGCATAGACGTCTTCACAGATCTCAGCCTTTAATAGTTTTTGTCTTATCCTTTTTCATGGCTCTTTTTGGTTAAAGTACTCAACTAAAGAGTTTTTCATGAAATGCACTGCTTTAAAAAACAGACTTCAGAATATTTTTTAATTGTCACTGGTCTAACAGTTTGCTGCTCTAAGTGCATTTGTACACATAGTTAAAGGATTCAGTCCTGGAAGTGAATAAGACTTAGGTACTGTAGCAGATTATGTTTTTTGGCTGAAAAAGAACAGTGCAGGCAGGTTCAATCTCAGCACAGCTGTGACCTTCATTACTAACACCCAAGATTTTACTCTTACGGGTATGTCTAATTGAGCTATGGTGCTACCAATTAAATTCACAGCATACCCATAAATTACCATCTTCCTCACGGTGTCACTTTTAAATTTTGCCCAGCAGTAGCCTAAATTATATTAAGGGAAGACAAAAAAAAGAAGAAAAAAACTCCCATCATTTTGCTCTCCACTGAAAAAAATAAACTCAAAAACGTTTTCTTTTTATTTTTCCGCCACAGCCCAAGGAAAAGAATGACCCCATCATTTCGGACCTCAGTTAAACCTGATCTATAGACTCTGCGCCCCCCTTCCTCCCAAGAGACAGCTCAGCAAGACACACACTACCCCACAAAGCCAGGAGGTAGACAGCAAAGGATACTGGGAAACTCCAGGCCAGCAAACCAAGACCAGTCTGTGAAAGGAGACGTGAGCAGTTGGGCATCAGTACAGAAGGGCTACGGACTGAAAGCATCAACCAAGACAGAAACGAAAACCAGTGCATCTCCAGGTTCCAAACCTTCCCACCTGTAGCCTCTTCCCCAGCAAACCCACAACAGGCAGTGCTGACCATGGTGGACAGCCACAGGGCCACGGGGGCCACAAGAGGAAGAACAGAGGGTTCTTAATGATGATAATTCCTTATGTTTATAAAGCGCTTTACAGGTAATGGGGACTCCCCTCTACCACTGCCAATGTGCAGCCCCTTACCTGGATGATACAGCAGCAGCCAGAGTGCTCCAGTCTGCTCCCCACACACCAGCTCTCAGTGGGGAGGAGAGCAGAGTGATGAAGCCAGTTCAGAGATGGGGATTATTAAGAGGCCATGACTGGTAAAGGCCAGGGGAAAATTCAGCCAGGACACCAGGGTACCACCCCTACTCTTTTTCGAGAAACACCCTACTATTTTTAATGACAAAAGAGAGCCTTAGCCTTAGCAACCTTAGTTTTTTCCAAGGAGGTCTCCCATCCAGGAATTGACCAGGCTCACATCTGCCGAGCTGCAGTGGGCTGCCAGTGGTGAGTTGCAGGTTGATATGGCTGCTGGCACAAACCAGCCTCAGCTGGTACTGCATTTAGGCTGGGGCCAATGACAATGACAGCCCTGGGGTACTGGTACCCTCTAAGGAGGAATCTGTCACATAACCTTCTGCTGAACACCTCTTCCCAGGGCTCAGCAAAGACTCCAAACTCTGTTTTTTTTTGTTTTAAGACACACATTCAATTTATATGACTTACTGATCTAATTTCAACTTGTTACCCAAAGTGGTTTAGATTAGACTGGGCAAACAGCTGATGGACTACTTATGCTATAAGCTCAATTGTGGGTCTTAATGCTAATTAACTGCAGTTGGAGGCTCAATCCTCCAGTAAAAAGGATATAGGATATACAAGACTGCAAGGTGCACCAGCTATATTGAGACTGGGAACAAAGAGAAGTTAGTTTCACGCTGAAAAGCAGAAAGAAGAAAAATGGAAATGTTCTGTCTGTGGCAGGAGTAGGAATACAGGGCAGAGGGGTGGGTGAGGAGGATAAGAAAGCGAGAGAATAGGTAGGGGGAGGAAAGAAGGGGAACAAAGACACTGAAATCTGAGAGACAATAATAAAAATACACTTTATTTTATACAGCGCTTTAAAAGTAACTCAAAGTGCTTTACAGTAAAGTAAAAGTTCTCAAAGTGCTTTACAGGTAGAGGAAAAAGTTGACAATGAGAGAAAAGGTAACAAAAATAGTACAAGAAGATGCAAGGGGCTGACACAGAACCGGTTAAGTAAAAGCCCTTCTGAAGAAGGTTTGGGTCTGGATTTGAAAGCGCTCAGGGAAGGTGACTCTCTGATATCCTTGGGAATAGAATTCCAGAGCTTTGGTTCATAGCAAGAGAGGCCCTTTGCCCATAGTATGTAGACGAGCTTCGGGGATGAACAGGAGACCAAAGACAGATAAACGAAGGCTATGAGGTGGGGAGTAGGATGTCAATAAATCAGACAGGTACTGAGGTGCCAAACCATGAAGGGCCTTATAGATGAGCATGAGGATTTTGAAGCCGTCATGAAACAGAAGTCAGTGCAAGGACTCCAGGACAGGAGTAAACTTGCGACCTGGTCAGGATTCTGGTGCCGAATTCTGAACATACTGAAGTTTATGCAGTGTGGATTTGGATACAGCAGCAGGTATGGCAAATTCTGTAGAAAGCAGAAATCTGTAAATGAACAGAGAGCTCTTCGTTTGCTCACTTTTCAGAGAAGAATTAGCCTGTACCTTATTCCTCTGCAGTTTGCATGCTGACGTATATTCCCTCTCTAACCTCTTATTAAGAATGTGTGCACGCTGACCTTTTCAAAGACAACCATGCTGCTGCAGACTGCCACACTTCCAAGCATAGAGTGCACAACAAGATTTCAATTAAGGCACAAAGCAGGCTAGTGAGACCTACAGTGATGCATCTGCATGCTCCACACTCCAAATCTTTGTTTTTATTATGCTTAAAGGGCTGCAAAATAAAAAAAGATAAAGAAAAACACAAATATGTAATTTCTCTCACATAAGTATCATACCTTCACTCAAATACTTAATGTGCGATTAGCATAATAAGATATTTTATTTAAATGAGCTAAACTGCATTTAAGCTTACTTCTAAAAAAACGTCTGTCTCATATAAACATGTCAGGCAAGAACAAACTTTACTGCCTGATAGTATAAGATGTGAAGCACAGTTTTAGCAAAAAAGGGCTCTGTAAGAGTCTGTAATAGTCTCTATTAACTATAATGAACTGGCTTATTAGATACGATGTACACACTACCCAGCTCAAATTATACAAGTGCTTTAGAATAAAAATAGAGTAAACTGCTGTGCACTTCACAGGAGAACCAGACTGAATTATTTTTAAGCAGAGCTGTGTTTCTGGACAGTATTCCTTAGTGGAAATGAAGATACTTTGCTAAACAGCACATTTTCAGCCATAGCACCTCTATATTTTGATTCTTTTTGCATCCCGTAACAGGTCTAAAGTTTTAAGAAATATTTGTTCCTCTCCTACAAGAACCAGGGGACGCAGATCGGGGAATGCTGCGGGACGTCTCCGCCTGATCTCTACCGGAGTGGGAGGCCGGGCTGGAGCCGCTGGGACTCACTCCGGCCAGAACTGAGACACTTCCCACCGCGCATCGCGGGCACGTCCGCCCACCAGTCCGCCAAGCAACGCTCATCCTCTATTTTTAAACTTGCCCTGCCGCCCCCATGGGTTAAGCCAGGACAATCCCTTTTCCTGGCTGCAGCTCAGAGTCTTTTTTAACATGCTTCCCATCCCAAAGCCCAAGCAGCAGACTTCTCTCTTTACACAGCAGAAAGATCGAGGCAGCTCTATTGTGTCACGATTCCTAATATATTGCGCTTCTTACTTCAGTCAACTCGACCATGCGGCCACCTCTACTGGGGAACAATAAGGATTTTTGGTCACAAGCGGCACAGAGACACGCCGCCAAGCAGACATTAAAGGGCATCTCCTTCCCCTCCCCCTAATTACCAATGAGTAATTAAGTTTTCATTGCATTGTGTATGGAGACAAAGTGGGCTTCAGCTTTAATGAGTCCCTCAGCTCTTATAAGAGGGTGAAGCCCTCCATGCTGATTTGACCCAGTTCTATCCCACCTTCTCCCTCTTTCAACACTTGTGCTGTAAGAATCATTCTAAAAGGAAACTAACGGCTTTACACTTGAGGAGAACTGCTTCATTTCACCACTGAAGTTCAGCCCCACTTGGGGCACCAGCTGTCCCACTGCCCAGCGGACCAGGGACAGGAGAGAGATACTGCCTCACCAGTTCAGTTATGGAGGAACTTTAGGGAGAACCGCCTGTCCAAGACAGAGTGGTATTTAGGCAGGGCAGTGAATTGAACTCCCCTCCCCCAGCAGAGAGGCAGTGCTCCCCTCTCTGGAGCACACTTCATGAAACCTCCTGGCACTTTACACTGGCAGAAACCTATGCTGCCAACTTAAAAGCCAAAAAGTCCGACGTCAGGTGTGTGGCAGCGGTTAAGACGGTGAATTAGTGATCTGAAGGTTCAAATTCCAGTCACTGCTGTTGTAGCCTCAAGCAAGGTACTTCAGCCAGGTTACTCTGGAAAGCTCAGGCTTGTAAATTGGTACCGAAATATATAGTATAAATGTATGGGTTACTGTGAACTCCATATTTTGCTTTGGTTAAAAGTATCATTATTAATCATTAATTTGATTAATTTGAAATCTCAACTCATTGGCTTCACCAAACACATTTTAAAAGTGCCTCTTCGATATAGAAATAATATTGCAGGTGTCAGAGCACAGGCTAGGTTCTGCAAGCACATAATGAAGAAGACACTAGCATCCCATACGCCAGTTTGATTTATTATAGATTTACTTCCACCTTCGCCTCCACCTTTATCGCTCTAGTATTATCAACTTTTTTTTTCTTCAATTAAGAGCTCCTTCCTCTGCTGATAAACCTCTAAATACATGAAATCTTATCCTGGCAAATTTCCTCAGGGACTGTATCCGTGTGCACTAATACCCTGGCATGCCACACTCTGTTAAGCGCAATCATTAGATTAAAAACTAATTCCAGCTATTAGCATTGTTCGTATGTTCATTTGTAGGGGTAAAATCCTCCAAAAGCGACAGCACTCTAATTTCCTATAGACGCTTATGGGTCCTGCAGTTCCCTGGTGGAATAGAACTCACACATCTAAATGCATGTGTTATTAATATTCTTATTGAGGTGAAGGCCAACCCTGGGTTTCTGTCTCATGACCTCTTGTAAGGCTGGGCACAGACTACAGACACACAGACATTTATACCCTTTGTAATCTTGGTCTGGACCGCCCCCACAGTTTATTATCTTGGTGTCATTTGTATATCCTAATGCAGTGGTTCTCAAACTGTGGTGCGCGTACCGGCAGTGGTACGTGGAGTGCCGCCAGGTGGTATGCCAAATGACCCTGGAACTGTGTCGTGTGCGCTGAAAAATCGGGACGGGTTTTCATATTTTGTATTTTAAACGTGTCGAATACGCAGCCTACGTACTACGATACAGTGCGCGCTAATACTTCAGTGGACACAAGAGATACTCTGTAATTCTATACCACTCTATAGGAATGCGTGCTACAGATGCAAGTGACCAATTGTATTTAAAAAAAGCTACTGTATCTCCAGCAAATAGGGAGGTAGGAGAATGTGCGTGATTTTGGAACAATGCCAAGTTGTAAACACAGGAATGCATAGAAATACGTGCTACGAACGCTGGTAATCTTGTGAGCACAGGAAAGCGTTTAAGAACTGTTCTAAATTAATTTGAGAAAAATACACCGAGTGTCTCTGTGTTTCGCTTCCATGTGCATGAAATAAAAACTTTAAATACGGAAATAAAAACAGAAACGCGAAAAAATGCAAGCTTGCGGATTGCTAAAGCAGGTAAGCTACACTATTTTTGAAGAACCGTATTTACCGTTGGCAAAAGAGCTGACGTATTATGTGTGGAGAAAAAGCTGCTAAACAGCTCGACCTGCTGCCCCCCTCCCCCTGAAAGACACAGTCACTCATAGAATTATTGAAATGAAGGATTATATCAAACGTACACTGATAGAGCGCGTTAAGATGAGCAGATGTTTTTCACTGCAATTAGATGAGTCTGTAGTCGATTTGGCCAATTTGCTCGTTTACATTAGATACGAGTTTGAGGGTACGTCCCATGTAAACCGCTACCAACAGGAACTACAGGAGAGCACATACTGTATATCAGCTTCTGAATGAATTTATCGAAGAGAATGGCATCGACTGGATAAAATGTGTCGGAGTTTGTACAGACGGTGCTAGAGCAATGACAAGCCGACGTAACGGTGTAGTTAGATAATCTCGTAGGGAAATAGTTGCACGAATTAGAGAGGTTGCTCCAGAAATTAATGGACGCATTGCAACATCCACCGCGAGACCTTTGCCGTCAAGAAAATGCCTGACGATTTAAAATCTGTTAGACTCTGTTGTGAATTGTATCAAGGCTCGAAAAATTAATTCACATCTGCTTTGCTCGACTAAACAGGCTCACCCCTCTCACTGAAATTGTGCTTTTTTATTAGTTGTTGTTACTGTTTTTTTCTGTAAAACACTTTGAGAAGCCACCTTTAAAGGCGCTATATCAAATAAAAATTATAATATTTATTATATGTTTGTGTGAGTGTGTGTGCACGCGCGCTCATGTTGGTCATTGAGAATTTCTGGGGTTCCTATGAGATGATGACTTGTAGGTGGTACTTGGATGCTTTGGTTGGATTAGGGGTGGTACTTGGTCCAAAAAGTTTGAGAACCACTGTCCTAATGTACTGTTCTTTTGTCTATCTTATATCTACTGTGTTAAACGACAGGATCTTCTTGTCCTTTGTCCTACTTGTATGTCGCCAGCCACCTTCAGTATGTGTGTGGTTGGACTCTGACTCTGCATGGGCCGAAATAGAGTCTTGCCGTGGTCAATAGGGGGCGTCAGAAGCAGGCTTCAGCGTTTCCATCCTGGAACCTGGACCTCTAAGGTAGTATCTGTCTGAGAAGCAGAGTTTTTGCACCCCAGGCAGAGTCTGGCTTTGGAAAATCTGTTTGTGTTTTTTGACCTTTGTCACAGGCCCGGCAGTTACCATAGGTGGGATTATCACATGCATTTTTCAAATTGAGCGCCGCAGCAGCGCTGTCTTGCAGTTCTGGAACCCTGGGTCCAGTTCCTGGGGCGCTGTCTGTGTGGAGTCTGTGTGTACTTCCTCCCTGTGCTCATGTGGGCTTCCTCCAGGCACTCCGGTTTCCTCCCACAGTCCAAAGGACATACTGGAAGGTTAATGGGCAACTGGGACAATTGGCCCTGATGTCAGCGGGTGCGTTTTGTGTCTGTGTTTGGCCTACAATGGCCAGGCATCCTGTCCAGGGTGTATCCCACTGCGTGCCGTGTTAGGCTCCAGCTTCACCAGTGACCCTGTACTGGATAAAGCAATTTAGAAAATTGATAGATATGCAAGTTGTGACTGACAGCAGGCATGGTGACACATGAAATGAGGCCCCAGTTCGTGATTCTTGCACCTTAGCTGCCTATTTTTTACAACAGGGTACATTCCTGCATACCAGCCAGCCAGCGTTAGCCTCTTTGGAATCTCCGAGTGGAGTTACGGACTGTCCTGTAGCCGAAGATGCTATAAATCTCTGATGACTACAATCGATAAGATGAATTAATCAAATGAAGGCCTGGTCTGTAAAAGTCAGCTATCCCACAGAAGGCTGGTCCCTGGGTTTTCTTTGCATTTGTATCTGGCGGTGAAAGATTTTCATGCACTGAGCAGTCATGGGTTACAGGAACGCAGAGAATAATCTGGCATCTCTGATGGCAAGTCTGTTCTCTCCATTTCACACTGGGTCTTCGCTCTCTTTCAAAATTCAATTTACTTAGGAAGGACAAAAATCAACTTAAAAGCTACCTAAGAATAACTAAACCAACCCCCTTTCCCCCTGACCCATGACAATTTGTCTCCTTACTGGAAGTGCATCGCTTTCTATGGACTACAATTCAAAAGAAATAAATTGTTCATAATACATTGTCTCTCCAGAATGACAATGAGAAATGTCCTTCTAGTGCAAAAACAGAGAAAAGAACTCAAAGCCAGTTTCTTTATCCCATTACTGGTGTGTTGTAGTGCAAAACATTTCTTTATTTTCCTTCTTGTGATTAAAGTGGCTGCTGAGATTCGACCTTGACTGCTGTTAAAAATAAAACCCTGTTATATTCTCTCTGTTACTGTGGTAGTACAAATAGTTCCTGAATGCCGTGTTCTTTAATTACACTTTTTATTGTTTTTGGCTGACTCCAATGGGATTCTTTTCTAAATGCATTATACTGGTATATGATTTTCCAGGGGAAGGCTGCTGAGTGGTCTCACTGGTAAAAGTTTGTGTCTGTGCTACAGTATGTCATAGCAGAGGTTGTGGGTTCAAGTCTGGGCTTTGTTACAATAGATGTTCCGATTTAAAGTCTTGGATGTGTCATACCAGAAGTTGTGGGTTTGAGTTTGGGTCACAGCAAAAGTCAATGACATGAGTCTGTGTTGCAGGTCTGCGTCTGCGCTATGTCACAGCAGATGTTGCAGATTCAAGTCTATGCTGTGTAATACCTGAAGTCAAAGGTTTGAGTCAGCACTAAGTCACTGCAAACGTGATAAAATCAATTAACTCTATAAACATATAAATGTATGGACAAGATACAGTATTCTGAAGGCTCTCTTCTATAATAAAGTTGAAGAAGCTTAAAATTTGGAACTGTACCCTCCCTTGAGATCTGCCTATGAAAGAAAATTGAAACAAGGAGGATCCAAATCAGGAACTTTGTGAACTCCTGTCTGATTATAGTCAACCTGGACTACACGTAGCTACAGTGGCAAAGTTCTCTTTTCAAGTAGGTAATGAATTCCATGAACCATCCTTTTGTGTAAAAACATGCAGTACTGGTTTCCAAATTCGGCTACATAAAATCAATGCCGTAAAGAATACAGACGAGCACATTGTTCAAGAAAAGCCTGCAGTTTTAGTCAGAGTGTTAAGTGATTCATTACAGGCCTGGGAATACAAAGACGTGTGGGGAGATGCTGTTCTGCAATAGAACAGCACAGCCTTGTGGCAGGACTGTTGTAGCGCATTCAGCTGGCACAGAGTGTGGGGCTGCTGATACAGACATAAAAGACCTGCCCAGCCCTTGCTCTGATTTACATCAGACTATAATGCCAGCTTTTCCCCCCCTAAAATTCAGCGCCCAATATTATTTGCATCCTCTTTTTCTTTCCTTCCCAATTTGCAATCACCTGAAGGCTGGTAACACAAAGAATGAGGAGCCCTACACCATTGGGTCCCAGTACTAGTAAATTTGAGAAAAATGAGAAAGAGAGGTAAATTTCTCCACCTTCTTGAACTTAAGAGACTTTAAGAATGAGCCACTTTCTGACTTCACAGAAGACTGTGGTTCCTGCTGAGAGGGGATCGAGAGGATGGACATGTGCTCTTTCAGCTGTAGACACACCCTACCTTATTGTCACAGCTGTACGGAGATGTTACATTGTGGGGGGTGAAAGAGCAGGTACTGGCAAGCACCAGGGGAAAGAAGCAATGTGACATCAGCTCTCCGCAAGCTTGACATCACTTTTGTTTCTTCACATTCTTCTTTATTATCCCATTGTGCTAACAGGTGTTCTAGAAATGGACACAATTAAGGGAAATGCACACGGGTGCTTCAGACCCTCCTTCCTTTGTGACAGGCTACGGTAGCCCTGCCCCATCCCGGCTCCTACCTGTCTGATTGGCTCGGGGACTCGGTATTTACAGCAGGCGTGGGTGAGCCGCAAAGCTGTGTCCAGGCTTATGCGGTGACCCACTGAGACGTAAATAGGTTTTGTGCTCTTATCCGAGCTGCGCAGAGCCTGTGAGAGGTAAATAAAAGAGAAGCCAAACAGGGCGGTCTCGTTAACCTGCCAGCTTCCGTCAAGAGACCAACACACAGCTTGCGGAACGCCTCCTATAGTCAAACCCATACTCGACCCCAAGATCCCAGGAGGACTCACCTGGCCCAGGACTCTCCCTGATCTGGTCTTTAGAGGGAAGGAGTCCCCTCCCTTCTGGAGCAACGAAATCTGTCAAAACAAAGCAGAGGGAGCTCTGGCTGAGAAAGACAGAGAGCCAAAAGGGGAACAGGGAAGTCTTTAATAAGTGTCACAGGGGATTCTCTGCCAGGTTTAGCAGAGACACAGCAATGTGATTTAGTCACCGATGTACCAGGAAGCGCCTTCTTCTCAGAGCGGAGCACGTTAGTCTGCTGTGCTGGGAATAGGGGATTAGCAAAAAGGATGTTAATTCCCCCCGATGGCAGTAAAGGAGAGTAATTGCTTGTAGGTGACACTTGTAGAAATCCCTTGATTTGGACTGGAAAACGAGCACAAATCCAGGCTACCAGTGTATCAAGCTGCTGTGGGGGCAGATGCACACAAACAATTTAAAATGTTGCATTTCCCTTTCACTCCCGAAAGGTTCATGACACCGGCTGGTGACTTTTTGATGACGGGACCTCTGCACGGCTCTGTCTGAGCAACTCGCCGAGCCCCTGAGAGTCATTAATACCGGGGCACTTCGTCCCGGCGCCAGACTGCGATGAAGAAACAGGCAAGGAAACGAGCCATCACAGGCATTTACTACCCACTTAAGAATCACTTGACAGTGATCGCTCAGCTGCTCAATCAATGCTTCATCAACGCCCTCCTCTTCCTTGGTGTTCACTCTCTTGCAACTGCTGGAAAGATCACACATTAATCCCTGTCACAGGTGCCCCAAGAGGGCACTGCATGGAGAAAATGTGATATTAAGCACAACAGATGGATAGCTGTACTGCTCTCTATATTGCAGCCACTTTAATTCAGAACACTTTGTACCATAACAATTTCTTAAAACCACTCAAGATACTGACAAGGGGGGAACAAATACGTCTGCAGCCAAAACAAACAAAATAAAAACAAGACATCTAACCCTGGAAACTGACAGGCAGATCCAAGCTTTATTCAGTAAACACGAGGCATTTTGAGTGATCTCCAAAAAATGTACTACTCCCAGGTGCTTGGATTGGGGGACCAACTCAGACACCACCCAGTCACATCAACCAAACACCTGCAAATCAGACGCTACACTAAAAAAGAAAAGAAGCCTAGTCTTCTTAATGAGTCTTTAAAGGTCCCACAGGAGCCCCTGGACAATCCAATCATCTTAAACACTTAAAGCCCTTCACTTAAATAATCAACATGGGAAAAAGTCGGTGGGCTGGGTAACTGTCAATTTCTATTCTTATTTCACAGTAAATGTTTGCACTAAAACTGTAAAAATATTTATATAAGATCCACATGGCCAACTGTCGATACTATATGTTGTTGACTGCTGTGTTTAAAGGAACTGTTACGAAGGGCACTACAGATAAAAGACTGACTTATTGAAAAGCTAGTATTTTCACTCTTATTAGTGAAGCACAGACGTACAGCTGGAAAGTGTGGAAAAGAAACAGAGAATTTGAATTTTTCCTGCAGGCCTATGTTGGCAGAGGAGAGCAGAAATGCAGACAGGGAGACTGAAATGATACCCTGTCTTCCCAAAATCTGTTCCAGCACCTGTGACTACACTAATAGCCTCTACAGCCATCTCTTCTTCATGCCAGGCTCTCGCCAAGGAGCAGAAGATTTATTTTTTAGTATCATGATTACCGCTCTCTGTTGAACAGTGCCCCATAAAGACAGAGTTTAGAGTCAGAGAGTTCAGCAGAATCTGCGAAAGCACACACACACGCGCACACACACACGTGGGTAGTGTTATTTCCCTTGCCAAGCAATTACACCGTGACAGGGCGATCAAGGCGTCAGCCAGAAAGTCCTGTGTGTGGGGATGTCAAAATGACACAGATTTCTTTGCAACAAAAGACAAAAACAAACAGCATCCCTGGCCCCTCGAGAGCTAAAATGTTCGGAATGCAGAGTCACAGGCTGAAAGAGAACACAATGGCTCAGAGAAGGAAAAACGCACATAAGCATGAGCCCAATTCTCCAGCAGAGTCTGTTCCACATGACCTGTCAAGTAATCCTCACATGGCCAACGATCAGAAACACGGCTCAGAAACGAGGCCGTGTTTCACACCGTCGGCGGCTTAAACAACAACAACAACCCAGAAAAAAAAAAGCTGAGGCGTGATGCACTTGCAGTATGTTCAAAAAAAGTCCAGCAGCTGGCAAGGACTGTGCCCTTGTTCATTCCCCGTACTAGTGATCTAGAGTCTTCCTCCAGGAGAAACAGCCCTCGACTGCCCCAGGCGCTCTCCACCTGCAACACGGAGCTGCCGTCTGGGCCCTTGACTGGTAACGGGGAGGTTGCGGGGTCTGTCCTGGGTGGAACACTGCTGCTGCACGCTCGAGCAAGGTACTTCGATCAAGACAGCTTCAGTACAATACCCAGTTATACCCAGCATAAATCGTCATATATACAGTATATACGTTGCTTTGGATAAAAGCACCTCCCAAGTAAATTAATACTACACAGCTGCACAAGGGAGCGGGCAGTTTCAATAGTATCTGCAAGAACAATGGTACCAGATATGGCAGCTCTTCTCTGGAAACAAGGGAATCTATCAGATACTGTTAGGGCTGATTTAACTTTTTGCGCTTAATTTGCAGTGAGCATGGGACTGTAATTAAGCAGGTACACCTATATATTTATTACTAAAGCACTGGTCCTCTGAGACCCATTTAACTAATAATCCTACTACCAGGCCACAAAAGCACTCTGAGTGAACTGGGACATGCAGCTTCATATTAAGAGTCAGATTAGCTCAGGCACGGGAATGTATCCTGGGGACAGTAATGGCAGAACCAACTGCTTCGTAATTGAGCTGGAGTGAACTACTCGGAGATAATCGCTCCCTGCACACACGCACGCGCCCTCGCTCACTCACCTCCTTCAGTTTTGCTTTAGCAGGGCACTTGCTCACCAGCCTCGACAGACGCCCAGCACTAATGATCTCATTCAAGAAAGTCAGGTAAAAAAAATATTCAGGGGAAGTATTCAGGCTGGACAGGAACCCCTTCCACGAAAGAAAGCCCATGCAAATGTTTTCACAGTTGGAGGGTGCAGAAGGTGCATCGCCTGTACCCATGAACACACACCTGCCTCTTCCTATGCACACAGAAACCAAACACAAAATGAGCTGGAGGCGAGGGGAGATACAGAAGGAATCCTACTGGCTGGATCTGGAAAAGACCTCTTGTGCTATCCACCTCCAAGCCATCTATTCTCTATGTACCTCTCAGTGCTCCTCTCTTGCTCTTTCTCTCCCCCCCCCACCCCCACCCCCACCAGATCACTGCCTTCAGCATCTCGCCAGCGGCCCCCCTTACCTTGTGCTGGTGCTCCTGCTTGTCCTCCATCCCGTCCACCTGCAGTAGGTTCTTGGCCACGCCGATGCAAGGCAGCCCGGCAAGCACCCCCAGGTGGCAGGCCAGCCCAAACTCTGCAGGGCCCAACACATACAGCCACTGAAGACACTGCACACTCCGGCGGGTGTGAGCCAAGAGCAGCAGTGTGGTGCAGCGCTTGGGAATCTGGTTAGGAAACTGCAAAGCTGTGGGTTCACATCGCAGGTGAAACAGGGCCTCTTGCAGCCCTGAACAAGGTGCTTCACCTGAATTGTTGCAAATGGGTGCAAATGTTGGATGCTTTGGACTCGTTTGCTTATTTAGGAGATGTTTTCCAGATCATCTATCCTTTGAGGCTGCTTATAAACCTGCATCTTCAAAGTAGAACATTATGGTTTGTTTATGGTAATGACCCTATCAACCCTAGAACAATAGTCAACAAGAGAAGCAAGATAAATAAGGCATAAAACTTCGAGGAACGCAGCTATACTGAAGAACTGTGTTGTACGAGACCGTACAGAAGGTCACTTTGTGAGGATGGTGTCTGTGAAGGATGTTCCTTCATCATCACAAAAAGTTCTTCACAACTCCAAAAAATGCAAGCTACATTATAAAGAGAATCTATAAACCGGGTGTTTGTAAATTGATGATTTTGTGAACTACACAATTGTATGACAGCCTCACTGGAGTCCTTAGCAACTTATTTACAACACAGCAGGTATCCTGTGAAACTGGTTAGTAAATGGTCTACTTGATAATTCATTAAACTGGTGATCACTCTGTTTTCAAAATAAGCACAACACATACGCATTCCTGCTCAAGAGTTACAGCATGCTCTTCGCTGTAATTATATACAGAGAAGAGAGGAATTTGAAAGAAAAGCCAATCAATTTAAACACATGCTTGCCAACAAAACCCCGACACAGCATGCAGCAGACTCACCCCTGTAGTGGAACAGCCCGTTCCCATCCACGAATATCACCTGTAGAGACAGACAGCACGCTGAGAGCTCCAGCACAGCCTGTAAACACTCAGGAACGGCCTGCCTGTTACCAGATGACTCCCCAGTGTGCAAATGAGGAACTTTTCTTACTTAGCAAACACCACTAACATACAGGCAGTAACAAAAAACTGAAAATGAAACAGGAGGTCTCAGATATGGTGTGGTTTATGATGTGTAATTTCTGCAATGCAAGTCAACTTAGCAAGTCATGCATTCACTACAGGTGCTATTAAACATCATAACAATCCCTCCCACAGCTGTTATTTATTTTCTTAAAAACGTTAAGCTTTCATGACACCAGCCTTTCCAGAAACCAGTGTAGGAGTCCTGCAGAGATGGGGGAAACAGTCTGTTCATTTCCCCCCTCAGACGAAACTGGACAGCCGCTGGGCAGTGGGGTACGCGTTATGAGGGCCGAACAGGATGAAGACCCGAGCGAGCGAGCTGGGCGGCGTGACCTCTGACCTGCGGCAGGCGGCTGGGGTCACTCTGCTCCAGACGGTGCACAGCCTCCGCCAGACAGGGAGCCTCCCGGAAACCCAGGAAGCCGGCAATGTAGGGGGCGCCGAGGTCAATCATCTGGCTGTCCTCGTAGAGCACCTGGCATGGAGACGAGAGCAATCGGGAAGCAGAGGAGGCCAGGAGGCCCGCGCATGGCGTAACAACTTCGGCAAGCCTTCAGAGAGGTGCCATCACCTCCTTCGGACACTTCTCAAAAGACTGGGCGCACATCACAAAAATCCCCCATATCAGAAACCATAACATACCTGAGGAGGCCAGGTGTCAGCTCTTGTGAAGGTACCTCCTGACTCATGTGGGTGCTAAACATAACCCCTTTAACACATCTCAGTGCCATATTCTGTTGCATGTAATCTCCACCATGGATTAAAGGAGCACAGACTGCATCTGCAGCTAATGCAGGGGTTCCCGGACCTGGTCCTGATGCCCCCCCACACCTGCTGGTTTTCATTCCAGCCCACCTTCATCAGGAAGCGGAAGTTGCTTCATTGGAACGTTTCCATTTTGTTTATAGTCACAAGTTTGGGATTAAAAAATTAAAGCTCCAACACGTATGAGAGCTGGGAACAAACAGTTCAAATTCATCTCATTATTAAAAAGTCAATGAAGGGTCTGACTGTGTAACTGGAGAGCTCAGCTGGGACGAAAACCAACAGGCGTGTGAGTCATCAGGACTAGGACTGGGGCACCACTGAGGTAATGTAATGCATTCCTGACGAATGAAAGGCCTAGTTTTGCTGTTTGCAAAGGTGCAAAGGGCAAAGGTGTTGAACAAAACCCAGAGTGTTTAATGCACTTGCCAAAAGCCAACGCAAATCAGGTCCAACTTGGCATCAGAACCTTCTGTATTGCTGGGACTACTCACCGCTGCCACTAGGGGGAGACTCTGCAAGCACTCATCTGCATGCAAAGGCAGAATGAGGTGTGTGTGTGTGTGGGGTGTTTGATGAGTGCCAGGTTGGGAGGCAGTCAGAAGTAAACAGATGTGACTGCTTCAGCTTGGCAAGGAACATTTAATTAGGACTGTATATTCCATTAAAATAGCAAATGTGTCAGTGTATCAATGTAATGAGCTGGCAAAACAACACCAACAGTGGGGGGAGCGGGCGGCGCGCAGTTCTAGAGCCTGGCAGCACCGCTGGTGATGCTGGGAGAGCAGCTGGGACCTCAGCCTTCAGAGTTCAGAGAGGAGGACAGAAGACTAAGGGCAGTGCACAACAGTGCACAACATACGCACACATCACCACAATTTCATTAGCTTAATTGCATTTATGTTTTCGTGCCAATCAACGTCAGCGCCTGTCAGGCGCTGGGAGAGCGCACCCTGGATGTGCCCCTGCGCAGCATCAGTCTGTGCCCCTCCAAGTGCCCTGCCCTCACCCTGTGTGCACAAGCGCACACACACACTCGCTCTGCAGGCCGCTCCAGGCAGACCCCAGCGACCGCGCAGAAGGTCACCATCTGTTTTCGCTCTCGCTCCTGTTGCCAACGGGCCTGGGGAATGTGTCTGGCATTCCAAAGTGCGCTGTACAACGAATTTCACCGAAACACACCATAACCCCGCGGCCCACCAAGGTTTCCAGGAGCGTGCCTCTGCGATCACACCCCTGTCACTGCCACACAGTACAGGCGGACCTCAAGCACGGCCACCAAACACAGCGGGCCTCTGGCTTCGCTTCTTTCCCTTACTCTGTGATTAAGTCTTATAGATCCCTCAGGCTGCAACGTTTTTCCCAAGATAGGCCAGAGCTATGACTGAGGTGCCTCGTGCAGTTTCCCCTGCCGCCTCTGTGTGAGACCGAGGGAGAGGAAACCTGCTACATGCCAGGTTTTGGAGAGCCTGCAATGTAAACAGATCAAGTGGTGCAGCTGGGGGGTCAGGGAGGGCAGCAGATATTGAGATCCTAAGTTATTTTTGCCTTTTTAACCTCTGCGTGAACATTCGGTTCAGATTTCTTTGTAAACCGGAATACTGAATACAAAATGGACAACTTTGAGGAACATATAAGTTTAGGACTGAAGACTAGCTGACTTGAAACTATAGTTTTTTTTCTGATATTGAGAAGCAATGTATCAATTTCCTTACGCCAGCCACCGGGCACCGTATCACACCACAGGGCACAACTGGTGACAAACACCCATGGCAACAAAGGACACCGCATGGCGCACATCACCGCATCCCAGCAGCGACTATGGGAACCGGCAGGAATGCTCCTCCAGCTCCTAGACAGTCAGCCCGCTGGGTGTTTTCGTGGCTTTAGAGTGTGAGCCCAATTAGAAAATCAGCTTAATTTGGAAATTTTAAAAAACATACAATAAGCAACCCCTGATCACTAAAGATCACATGCACCAAAAAATGGCGTTTTCACTTTTACTTACCACTGTCGGGCACACTCCAGATCGCACCAATAAAACTTTACCATAGAGAATTCTGTATGTTAGTTTTCCTTGAAACTTTTGTCGTTTCCTGTGTTTTTCCACAGGGCTTCACCACTGTTTTGTAGGGTTTACCATGATTGTACTGTGCTTTCCTCTACTGGAATTGCACGGTCTACCACAGGAAGCCTTTGTAAGGAAGTACAAAGAACCGCCCGACCGAGCTAAAAAGAAAAACCGGCACCGCGAGCTGATATATTTAGAAGCCTTCCTACTGCCCTTCCAAGCCTTCAGACGCTCAGCTGTCAAACCTGCAGGAGTTTCAAACCCTGAGCGAGTTACCTGGCAACAACTCAGACCAGCGGCTTTGAGGTTTCAGTCCTGTTTGAAGTAACGGAGGAGCACCGACACAGCCACCCATCAAAAGAGCCTGGGCTGGCTTGCTCACGGGGGGGGGCCAAACAGGTGCCTGTTTAACCCCCCCCACCCCCCACCCCAGCTCACTCTCATTCCTCCTGGTCCGCATCTCCCCAACCTCCCGGGACCTCCGGCCCCCTACCTCGAGCTCCGGATAGCTCAGAACCACCAGCTGGGCGCAGGCTCTGCGATCGTCCCCCTTGATGAAGGACAGGTCCACCCCGCCGACTCTGGTAAGCCCGGCGAATCCGGGGGCTGTCTGCCACTCCTCCGTGTCCCCCTCCACCAGCTGCAGCTTCAGCTGGGCCTGCTCGCTGCAGACAGGAGAACGACGCTGAACGGGAGCAGGGAGCAGAGAGCCCCCCCTCCCCTCCCCAACACCACCACACCCAGGACTGCTTCCCATGAAGGTTTTATTCACGACGGTGCAAAAATGAGCTCCGTGCCTTTTCCTTCCCGGACTACCGACGGATCTCCAGCCAATATTCCAAAACGATCCGCCGGAAGAGTGAAATGTCTACTGAAACATTCAGGACACTGCTTGGACACTCCACTCAAAGGGCTTTACAGGTCATGGGGATCCTCTCCACCAGTGTGCAGCCCCACCTGGGTGATGCGCCAGTCCGCTCCCCACACACCAGCTCTCAGTGGGGAGGAGGGCAGAGTGAGGAAGCCAGTTCACAGAAGGGGATAATGAGGAGGCCATGAATGGTAAAGGACAGGGGGAAATTTGGCCAGGACACCAGAGTAACACCCCTACTCTTTCTGAGAAATGCCCTGGGATTTTTAATGTCCACACAGAGTTAGGACCTAGGTTTTACGTCTCATCCAAAGGACGGCATCTTTTTACAGTATAGTGCCCCCGTCACTATACTGGGGCATTAGGACCCACACAGGCAGCAGGGTGAGCGCCCCCTGCTGGCCCCATTAACACCTACCAGAGGGGTCACAGGTGCTTGTGCTTGCTCCGAGTGGCAGGGCTTCCCTTTACAGGAGGCACAGTATCACCAGGGTTTTCTCCCTCTCTTGACTGTTGCAATGAAACAAACGCAATGACTGAAGGTGGGAATGCTGCTCATAACCTGTTCGAGCCTCCAACAAATTTAATTCGGACATCCTTCCAGATTCTCACAACCTGAGCCCAGCTGGCTTAATTGCTGGTGCAAAATCACCCACACATACCGTCACTGGACAGGAGAGGGAGCGTAACGTTTGCTCAGCTGAGCAGCCTTGACCTGGCTTGTTCTCTCTTGTTTAAACGTTTTGACCATTGCCTTGGGGAAACAGGAATCAGATTTTGTCCCTGAGCAAAAAGGGGCCTGAAAGGTTTTTGTGACTCTGCAGGCGCTGACTGTACCGCACACAGGGGGGTGGGTACACAAATGAGACATTAGCTCTCCTAGTCAAGCTGTGGATGTTAATTGATCAGCTAATTAAGGTTAACAATACTGCCCATGTCCAGCTTCTTTGGCCAGATGGCAATTGGAAGACAGGTGGCGACATTAAACTGAAGGCGGAAACTGCAGAAGGAGTACTTGGTGTACAAGAGAGGCTCTTAAATTATTCTCTGCATTCTTCTTATTTCAAAGTCTGCAAATTAAGATGAGCAGTGGTGAGGATGCAATTCCCTGTGAGTACAAACAAAGCTGGGAGAAACACCCCATTCTACATCAGGGCACTGACTGAGCGATGAAATGTTACGCTGACACGTGACTCTGCAAGTCTCCAGAGAATGTGTAAGAGTTTTAGTTAGCTGGAGAACAGAGGAGGAGGAGGCTTCCTGGGGAAAGTGTCCACTCCCTGCCCTCACACTCCCCTCGCTGATCACAAATCAAGTACAAATTTAACAACGAGATGGCACTGGGAACCAGATATGATGTGGAATTATACCCCTGTCAGCACTCTCAATAGCTTTACAGATCAATGCCATTGTGCCTTCTGGCAGCCATCCACTGGAATCTTGGCAGGAAGCTGCTCTAATGCAGGAGAAGCAGCTCGATAGCACAGTACGTAATGAGAGACCTGATGGAGATTGGGGCAGTGGGGGCATCCCATAAGGCTTTTCCCAATTAAACATTTATTTTCCCATTTTGGCCTCGCTGGAGCCAGCCAAGCCCCAGTCGGTATTCCGGCTCCCACAGAGCCAGAGGCGCGTCCAACCTCCGTTCCAACAGCGTCCGTTTGGAATCAGGGTGGACATGGTGCATTCTCCACGACTGCAAGGTCTACACTTCTGAAAATCTGTATGAGCCGTAAGAAGGCTGTCCGCAAGCTCACACAGGCCCTAATTCAAAGAGGGGGGAAGATTTCTGCAACTTGCACCCCGTCTTTGGATGCTGCACACAAAACGGACAGCGGAGTCAAACCGGCAATTGTGCACTCTTCATAAAAGTTTCATTTGCATTAAAGGAAACATTCCAAACCCAACCTTGCATATGGAATGTAACAAGATTTGTCTAACAAATGGGCATGATATAAAGTAAACAAGGTATAATGTGCCAGGCAGTGATATAAGAGTCTAAACAATGCATTTTTTAAACAAAAAGATCTGGAAACTGACCAGCAAGGCTTTTACAAACATGGTTTATGTGATGCATGCTTTTTTGCTTTCGGCAACTAAGGCGATAGAATACCATTTACTGTGCAAGTTGTGTTCAAGATGTATTCAGCAAAACGTCTTGCAGGCGGTTTTAAAATGAAGTACCTGTGCAAAAACCTTAAAAATGTATATGAAATTTTACAAATGCATCTTCTGGGAGATTACAAAGGTAATTTTAGCTGACTTGTTTTATTCTAAAGCAGTAAGTTGCAAAAATTACTGGCCTTAATGTGTATACAGAGGCACAAAAAAATCAATCTGTTTGTTTGGCTACAGGCGATTGATTTGTTCCGACGGGTGAAAATGAAATTTTTATTTATGCAAATGTGTGTGCACCACATTACAGACGCGCATTACAATAACATGCCTTCTGAAGAGAGGAGTACTGCCATTTTTAGACAGAGGCAAGTTATGCAAAACCAGCACACGTTGCTTAATTAGCCGACAGGATCTAATTAGGCTGTGATTAAATATTAGACAGAGAAACAGCGTGAGACTGCAGTGAGTGCGTGGTCTGTGTAGACACAGGGAGGCCTCTGCACACAGTGTTGGCATTTACAACACACAAATATTAATGTGTTGGATCTCTGCAGCGCTAACCTTTTGTGCGCCCTGTTAAATTGGGTGAAACAGCTCCTGACAAAACAGAACGCACAGTATCAAAGCAAACCATCTGTGCTACCCTAAAACAGTTCTAATGCTCTTTATTACATATGTGCAAAACACTGTCAAAAAGTTTGATTATGTATTATCAACACTGTGTTTATTTAGCATTTTTCATATTTGTTTTTCGCCCCGGCACTTAGCCGAGTACTCTTCCTTTTCCAAAGGAACACAAAAATTGGAGAAGACGGCTGTAAAGGCTTGTCAGCAAAACTTTACTGCATCGCATAAAATCCCTGCTAGTCCACGCATACTTAGCCCAGCAAAGCTCTCATTAGGTTTTCCTTTTTCAACCTGCAGAATAGACAACAAGACCAGTAAAAAGTGTGGTTTAACGTCGTCAATCCTTTTTATGAAAGTGGCACAGAACACTTGCCACCGAATTCAGACAGCAAGGACAATAAACGGTTTCAACTGAGGCACCGTCCCTCCATTTAAAAATGCAGTCTTTGTCCTTGGTTTACTATACTTCACTGTGCTGTTTTACACTTTACTAGGCTATACTGCAGTACGCTCCCTATCCCACAGCACATATCTTCAGTATTTTTACTTTAGTCTGAGTATTTCAGTTCTTGGCTTTCTTCTGTGGGAAGGAACTGGCAGGGGTCAGCAAGACTTGAGTGCTACGTTTGAAAAAAAGAAAAACTGCACGTATAGTTCTTTCTGAACTTCAGTACATCAACTTTTTCCCAATATTGACACCCTGCACAACACAGGGACTGCACACAATTTGTAAATGAAAAAAAGTTATTTATATTGTAGTACAACAAAGTACCTGCTGGTATGGCATTTTTTGTAAAGCTAAATAAACAGATCTGAAATGGGCAGCACGTATTGCACTAATGCTCATTCACTATCCAAGAGAGACCTCAGGGTTTACTGTGAATGGATGAGCCATTTGGAGAGGATCTTTCAAAAGAGATGGGTGGATGGAGTTCGAGTCTACTGCTGCAGCTCTGCATGCAGAGCAGAGATACGGCCAATGCAGGAATCTTCTGGGGATTAACTGGACAGGCTTAACAAATTCTCCCAGCACTGCATGTGCCTAAAAAGACCTACAGACACACAGGCCCTACAAAGTTTGACAATTGTGCAGTACGCAAGTTACAGTTCAGGTCTTTCTGACCAGCAGGTACCTAATTGATCCAAGAACCTCATTCAACCATCTTTTAAAATGAAGCAAAGATATCAGCATCAACAATATAGCCAGGTGTCATGTTCCATTCTCCCATGATCCTTTGCATAAAGAAGTGCTTCCTGTTTTTGGTTTTAATTGCACTTCATAGGTTCCACTTGTCAAGTACAGCCTGCACAAGTGATAATTATGAAGCCATTATGTTCTGAGGAACGTGAAGACTGTAAGACTGGGTACTGTCAACAGAGGAGTCCATTTCTTCCACACAGAACACGTTCAAGAGCAGAGCTGTCCTGCTCATCTGCCCTCTTTGCAACCCTGGTCTTGGAGGAAACTTTGTTTGCTTTTTTTCCCAGAGGGAGCTCTTAATCTAAGTCCAGTGGATCTCATTAATTGAGATTCTTGCTTAAGTAAGAGTTTTTCACCCAGATTCTAAGCTCAGTCTTTCGTTTCAAGAATAACTCGCAGTAGGGGTGTTCTTGTGAAGAAATTCAGCAACAGAACCCAACACCATTCACTCCTCAGATTGATTACAACAAGGTTTCTGGATAAACACGTAGGCGATGACCAATTAGGGATGCCTGGACACTGGAGGGTATCAAACACTCTCACCAAAATAAAAAGCCACTCTGCTGGCTACAGGTTCATGTACTGCCTATTTTCACACCTGAATAAGAGCAGGTGTGAAATCCAGAGCTTGTTTCAGGCTTGATTCCAGTTCAAAACACCCTGCAAGTCCTTAAGAAATGAAAACGAAGCTGAGCAACTACAGGTCAATTAGCCTGTTTAGAACTGTATGCGGAGAAGACACAGGCACCCGAAAAACAAGGGTTTGAAGCTACTGTTTTAGGTCTTTAATCATTAAGCTCTTACAAAGCTGGCCTAGTTTCTTACTTCTCCCCATGAAATCACTAATGAAGACCTACAGAGAGAAGAGCTATCCTGGAAAGCACCGTTATTAGTTTCCACCTGCCGTTCTCGACAGCTAAATATGTTTCACCTCGGCACAGACAGTGTTCCGTCACCAGTTACGTGTGTTAAGAGGACCCAGGTTAACAGTAAAGTGTTGCCCTATACTTCTCAGGCCAAGAATATATATATAATCGATACTTCCTCTGAGGTTTTCCACTTCCCCACACGTATCGACTCTTCCCGGACTGTGCCAACGCTGTCGTACACAGTCTATACCCCCTCTAGGTATTTGCGAAACCTACACTGACTTCTGTCGAGAAGTCAACACCTTTTAGGTTTTCACTACAGTGTAAAAATATTCCGTGAGGCAGCACGGGGGTTTCGCTGAAGGAACCCAGTACGGCCGAATTCGGGTATTTATTTAGACAAAAGGCTCACTGGAGAGTTTTTGGGTTTCTAACCTTTCCCACTGCTTGACCACCTCCTCCTGCGGCACTGCTGGCTTTTCTAAACCCACACAATCTGACCAACCACCTGCCATTCTCTTAGCTGCTGCTGCTGCTGCAGCAGGTCGTTCTTCCTGAAACACGGCCGCGGCTGCGTCATTTCCGATACGTCAGGACCGGTCAGCCCTGACCTGGGTATCCAAGTAACAGCACCTTTGAAAGAAGGGCGCTGCCGTCGATTGTAATGATTAAGTTTGTTAAAATAACACGTATAGCTTGAACAATAAATTTCCCCGAGAATGTAGACTTTGAAACATTAATACGTTTTACATTAAATACGTTTCTGATCGTTTCAGAAGCTTCAGTGCGGTCTTAAAATTGCTCCCTCTGTTTTTTAATATATGTTTTCATTCAGTTGCCAGAAACGCACATCATCCGACGGGAGGTATTTGGATTATTAATGCTCAGATGTGAGGATTATGACTCACCTGCTTGAGTTCCTTTTCCTATTAGATCAGCTGGGGTCAATTCAGTCGGATTCTGGCCATCTGGCACTTCGAAGCGGTAAAAACCGAAACAGGTTATAGTCATATTGTAACTTAGAGCGTCTGTGCAAAGCGAAACAGCGGCATCTAGTGGACACTACGCGTAATGTCATGCTATCGGTCTTTCTTCAACGGCAGGGGTCTGCATGTCTAGTTCTGGATAAGAAATCCTGCTGGTTTTGTAGGTCTCCTTAAATAGGCCGAGACCTTGGCAGGCAAGTCCTTCTAAATAGGTAATGACCGATTTAATTAAAACCCCAAAAAACATAGGTTCTCTCCAGGATGGAAGCTGCAAGCTCTTGCACTATAGAAGCGGCTTTCCAGTTCCTTCGATGTGCATGATGATCCAATCCTGTTCAGTCAGCTGGTCCTGGGCAGGGTCACAGGGTCTCTGCGGATCAGTACCAAGAATAAATCTTCTGGGCAAAAATAACTTTAGGGATGTGTCATCTGTACATCCTTAAACATCTCGGAAAACAGGAGAACAACTGCATACCTGGAGTTCCTTACATATGGAACATCTCGGCAAATATCAAGTCAATCAATCAAGGTTTATTTATCAATGCACGAATGCTGCTGGTTGCTGCGGTAGATCTGCCACATAAATACAAGACACCTTTTTTCTCTCCAGAATTCAAGTTTAATAGATTTCTAAAAATATTCAAAGGCGCTATTTCATTTGTGTCTATGAACTCAAACACAACTGAAAACAAACCCTCAGCGAAGTAGATATGCATACTGTAGAAAACGAAAGGCTGACAGAAGGAGAGAGACTATAGGAGTGACAGAGAGGTGTCGCTATCAGGTTTACTGAGCAAAGGACAGGTGCTGTGGGTGCAGAACTGATCAGAAACTCCATTCAAATTCGACTGCAGAGCAGTATGAAACACCTCCTCCCAGAACAGCTATTCCTGCATCCCCCCCCCAAAACTGGATAATCCTTGAGTAAAACTGCAACACACGACTGTGTTCACAATGTTACTCTTAAATCTAGCTAATTCCATCTTCCAAAGATTCACTGATTCAGCAAAGCAGGGAGAAAAAAGTTTACAAATAAATACTAACATTTAAATAGACTTCATAGACTCTGCACAAGCAATGATTTCTTCAACAGCACAGCTGCAGAAGAGAATCTTGTTTCCAAGCACTGTTCAAGTATTTGTAGTAGTTTTTCTTTTCAGAGATTCTAGTTTTGCATCTACTTATAGAAATGGCTTTCATTCTCAAGACTTTAATTTGGATCACGACTATAAAATCTTAGACTGACTTGGATAGTTCAAATCACACAAATTTCCCTGTTGTTTATTAAAATTGATTTGAATAAATCCCTGAACTATAGCTAACAAAACTAAAATCAAAGGTGTTCAAAGAGGATGCTTATTTCCTCTTCTGTTAACACCCAAATCAGACACTAACTCAGATGCATCTTTTTAGTCTATCCATCACGTTTTCCCTAGCACATTTTCATCTCATTGAAGCTCACTGCTCAGTGTTAGTGCCAGAATGAGTTATGTTATCACTTCAGATCAGTCAGAAAGGGTGATTTCCTGAGACACTGTGGCCAGGAGTGACCATACGTTTGCAGGAATCTCACTGTAAGCATATGCGAATGGACAAATCCATTCATAAAAGCGTGAGGGTGTGATGATAATTAACTTTATGTACAGCATCTGAGAGACTTCATCACTTTTCTTTTGGAGGTATGGACAAGAAGTTCTTCATCTCATAAAAAAGATTAAACTTCTGATCAGATCACTTCTGATCTGCTGCCACGACGGGGTATTTACAGAGTGGACACCCCTCCTCAGAACTGGAACAGTCCATTTCCGTGAGCAGGGGTCTGGTTCCACACTGTTGCCTTGGTAGAAGCAGCATGTAACAGGTGTCTTGATGGGGAAGACACAGGGGTTAAGAGCACCTCAAGGCACCGATGTCATGTCCGAGACACACAAAGTCACAACAGGAGGTACAACAAGCAGAAAGGCGTGGGGACAGTGGAGAAAATAGGGGCACACCTGAAAGTAAACTAGCCTCGGAAGCTGAGACTGAGAGGAGCTGGCAGTCTCACTGCGACGATTATGTGCTTTCAACCTCAAAGGTTGCAACTGATACATATTGTGCAGTCACATCTGAGCAGGTAACATACCATAATGAAGAGACACATACCATTTGAAAAAATAAAAGAGGAAAACAAATAGTATGCTTTTAGCCATTAATAAAGCCTATGGGTGAAAATTAGAAAGCCTAATGAAATGGTTCTCACATGGACACCTCCAAGACATCTTGTCAAAAGGGTTAATTACACTGTACAGCACAATTTTGTTATTGCGAATGATCTATACATACAAATATTCACTTCAAAGTAGATACATTTACATTAAAAAAGCTGTTAGAAAACTGAGTTACTTTCTAATCTTGGTTAGCCAAATACCTCCAGAATTTGATCCATGATGTGTCATGGATGCTCTTTTTTATCAGTCCATCTTTGTCATTTTGTTTGGCGTTGTGTTGACCAGTAAATGTCACTGTTCCAGATTTTCATAGGGAAAAAAAGCGTCATCTCAAAAAGTCCAGCTTCACCGCCTGTGAGCAGCTCTAAAACACCACAAACAAACTTCACGACAGACCTTCCAAAGTAAAAATACCAATAAAAAAATCTGTAGCCGAAATGCATGGTTCACTGACTTGAAAGGCTGTCCAGAGAAATACCTGCAAGACCTTTGTAAATATGAGATAAATTGTGCTTTAGAGGTTAGACGGATAAACTGCATACCCATCGTTATATAACTGCAATGTATGCCTGTTATACATTTGTAATAAGGGCAAGCATGCCAGAATCTGGGACTATAGTGTTCATTAATCACGTATCAGCCACTCATTAAAATGATCATCTTAGTCAGCATCCATTTTTCGTGGAACCTAATTTTCAGTCTTTTTAGAACGGCCTTTTTGAATTTTTTTTCCCGTCTTTAGAAAGACAGAAGAGTAGCCTTTCGAAAGGCAGCCGCTGGAGTGACCACACCGACATTTAAGGAACGAAAAACTGCTTCTCCCGTGCCCTTCAGCCAGTGAAAAATGGGATTCTCCTGGAATCCATGTTGCCTTCATCTACAGCTGCTTCCTCATTCACACCTTCTGCAACTCTCGCCGAGTTCGTTCACACCCTCCTGCTGCCAAGCGCTGAATAAAAGGCCACTGGTTACTGCGCAGAAGCCGAGACGTGGCTCCCGAACTCTCACGGCTCTGGGACGCTCTCTTGCCCGAGACCCCCCCCGGACAGTCTTGCTCTCCCTGAATGCGAACGCACTGGAAACATGGTCGGCCACTGTAGCTGGGCCAGGGCTGCAGGGATAAGACCGGGTATAAACAAGCTCCCCTCTAGTTTTTAAAACTATATAGGGCGATGACCTATTTAACTGACAATAGCATTTTGGTTAAAGTCTATATTGATACACGAGCGGCCACTAATTTTTATTTTGCAGTGAAAGTAAATTTCATTGTTAGTCAATGAAAAGGCTTTTCCATACAAACGCAGGTTACAGATTAATGGGAGGCAGTCTGGGACTTTTAAACCAGTAATTCAACTGAGCTTCTGAAGCAAAAGCCCCCCACACCTGCTGGATCTCATTCCAGCCCAGCTTAATCACTTAATTGACGCCTTGCCCGAACTAACAGGTGTCTAGGAACATTTGAAAGTTTATAGGCCACCTCCAACAGGGATAAGACCTGAAGACGGTCAAGCGTTTCAAATCAATCCTTTGATTAAATCAATTAAGGGGTCAGAGAGCACAGCTGGACTAAAGACCCGCAGGTGTATGGGACTCCGGCACCACGATGGGATCCACTGCTCTAATGTCATTCACACCTGTATTTCTGATCACTAAGACACGACTAACACAGTGGCATGGACACATTTGCCCAGAGACCCCTAGATAACTCTGGAGCTGCACTCCAGCATTTATTGTTTTAGTAAATATAGCACCCGAGTCACAAAACGACTCGCCTCCATCTTTTTCTAACAACAAAAAATGCAGTTTCTACTGTTAATGGCAGATATTTGGCTACTTCTAACCACTTCTCTCCAAGCTTGACCTATGTACAATCCATGACAAACAAGTTCAATTCCAGCCGGCAAAATAAAAAAATGTGCTTTGTGGCTTACAACACGTCCTGTTTTCACAGCGCAATGGTTTTTTTTCCCACGTCTTGTGAAAAGTTTCTTTTTGTCACTGCTGTGTTATTAAACTCACAGCACGTTGAAAATTGTTGTGTTAATGTGTTGATTTGTTTCCTAACTGGTTGCCAGGCAAACGCATCTCCTGGTGCAAAACGGAGCCCTTCTATGACATGATTCTTGCTTTGTAGATTGTTTCTGGTTTTATTGTGCAGGCACGCTCTTCATTGTGAGCAGGGTGCAGGGGGGCTGGCCCTCCCCTGCTGTGCTCCACAGGATGAACGGAGCAGCGCAGGGTCGTGCCTGAGCTCCGGCGAAGTCCCGTCTCTCCTCCCCTGGGGGGCGCTCTCTGCCCTGCTCTCCCACTGGCACGCCGCACTACCTGGAGATCATGGAGCTGGACTGGGACTGGCTGGAGGAGGTGGTGGCGGAGCTCAGCTGGGAGAATCCGCTGTGGCTGGACTCCAGGCTGGTCATGGAGCCCCTGTGAGGCAGAGAGAGAGGAACACACTGTTGGCACGGAGCCCAGGAGCAGGAGCAAGAGTACAGGGAGCAGACAAGGGTGCTGGCCAGCCTGCCTCGAACACCACAGTGCCTCGCTTCTCTAGAAAGCACCAGGATTTCTGAAGCTCGTTAAGGAGCAATTGATCTTTCCTTATGGGGCAATTATGAGCTGAAGCCAGACCTTCCCATTTCAGGGGCTCCTAGTCAGTGAAGTAAATCAAATTTTATTTTAATGGCCTTGCAGGAGCTGAAAACAGGGATGGAGATGCACAGAGCTCCAGTGCTAACTGCAAAGCCAAATTAAAGTTAGAAAATATTTTGGGGCTCATTTGTAGTGATGATCATCAGCTCCGCTCTCTTATAAATAGGCACAGAATCCTAAGGCTTATGAGAGGCGGTCCCTCAAAACACTGTGGCTTGGCCAGTCGCCCCCTTGTGAAGAGACCATCCCCAGGTTCAGTCAGGTATGCACAGTTACTGTCAGTACATGCATTGTCAGTAAAGAGAGAAAAAACAAAACCAAAAGGAAAACCAGGGCCCTCCGATGACCCTCGCCGGCAACACCCAGCTCTAACCACAGACCCCCCTACTGATCCACGGCACATCACAGCAGACACACACAGGCAATCTGAAAGACTCGGCACGGGAAACTAGGTCACAGCACTACATGCTAAAAGACAAGACTCTTCACGCCCTCTACAAAGGAAGATTTTCATGAAGGGAAGAGGTGTGGAGCTCTAGCTGACTGGAAATCAAAGGTGAGGCGTAGGTCTTTATAGCACAGGTGTGCTGACCTGTAAATTACTGCCTCCTGACTGGGAATTTGTTACTTAAGCATTTGAGTTACACTGTTAAAGTATAACCAGCACAACAACTGAAGGAAGGAGCTTCCGGCAACTTTCACACTTCATTACAGATGTGAAAATTAAAACGTAAGTGGTATACCACTAATCTAATGAGTGCACTCATTTTTCAACTGATCTTTCTTGCCAGATTTCTTGATCTCTCAGTACAGTGGCATTTATGTTCAAAGACATTCAGACTTTATTCTACCAGCACTTCACCATCAGATTTGTTTTTGTTCATTTAGATTTTTGGTTATGCCCACGTGTCGGCTCGCAGCGACAAACCCCTCGGCCCTGACACTGGGGAGAATGAGTAAGTGCGGGTGGGCTCCTTCGACCCGCCCATCTCCGAGCCAGTCGTCCTTCAACATCCACGGGCAGTGCAGACCCATCGGTGCCACCTGGAGATGCTACCAGTGCGGTGCCCCTGCTAATGCCACACCACCCTCTTCAGGGCTTAGACAACTGAGCATTCTCACTTGGGGAATCCAGGCTAGTGACATGACCCACGCTCGAACCTGGGATCACAGTCCGACTGCATCTTGTCGTGTACAACAGACCACTGTGATCAAAATCTATAAATAAGGGTGCGTTATATTAATATATTAATCTCTATATACAGTATATTCTAACCTCCTCCTGTGTGCAATAGGTTGAAAATGCACACAGACCCATTAGCAGCACTTCAAATGTTTAACAGTGCTAGAGGTGTCATCTCACTGTTTCCAGGGGAGAAGACTCACCCTACACCCACGCTGCCCCGAAAACTCTTGTTTCTGTTAACAGTTAAGGTAAGTGTCACAGCTGACACCTCTTCCTTATCTAGGGAACCTTCCTTTGAAGGGGGGGAAGGGGGGGGAGAGCAAACAGCCCTGGCGTGAGCTGTTCAGTTTGCCTGGCCAGGGACAGGCTGCTCCTAGACCACGGAGGAGACCAGTCGCCTGCAGTAACCCAGCGTCTCGCCACCCTAAGACAGCGACTGTAAAACACCCAAGACCCTAGTCCAGAGAGCGCAGGAGCTGAGAGCAGAAAGCAACCAAATAAAATCAAATCGACTTACAAACTCTGCACATCACAGCAAGCATTTCTTTACAAAAGAAAGAAAAATAAAGACTGATTGGAAAACGTGTGCTAATTCCGAATGCACAAAGTGGATTTTTTATTATCCCATTCCTTAAAATGTTTTTTTTTCCCCAAAATACTACTTAGTCTAAAAAAAAATATACCCCATGTAAACAGATTTAATTGTACGTTCTTGCTTTGCAATAGTCAAGCTTGATATCCCTCCAGATCGATTGAAAGCAGCGTAACAAGTACATGTGACCTGGACAAATCACTCTTGATCTAGAAAACAAAAGGCCAGCACGTAAGCTAGCAGAAATCTGAAGTGGTGGGTGGCAGTAATGAGCTTTGCATTGATTGTAAAGAGCGCCGAAGAGCCCCAAACAGCAGTTCAGGACGCCAGGCTCAGCGAGCGCCATAATGTGCTGTCTCTTCCCCCTCTTACACCGAGCTACAAGGACTGACGCAGAACCGCTTCAGGTTTCCTTGTGCTCATGAACTACCACAAGTCAATGCCCTGCACCCTTCGGACTGCTAATGGCACAAGACTACCAAAGCCTTTCACCCGGGATTGCCCTTTTCCCTGTTCCACATGCCCGGGTGCCGGCAGCGCAGGCCTGAGGAGGAGACCACGACGCAGGTGAGAGAGAGAAGGATTGGGCATTTTGTTAAGTGATACCATTCATTTGCGTTTGTTCCAGTATTCTAGGGTTCAGAAATTGGCCTTGTTGCTGTCGGTTGGAGTCGCGAACCCTGAAGTACCAAAACAAAAAGCAGAAGGGATGGAAAGGGGACGAGCGCCCAGAACCCCAGGTTACTGGTAGTGGTTTCTGCCGGCTCTGGGCTGCGGCTCACGGTGCGGGAGGCCTTACCTGAAGTCTTCCGAGCCCAGCACCTCGGTGTAATACATGACTTTGCACTTGTGCGAGGAGACCTGCAGCGTGGCCAGCACGTCGTCCACCCGCGGCAGGTTGGTGGCGGCGCAGGCCGGCGTGCTGTGGAACTTCCACTGCAGGATGTAGAAGCCCGGCCAGCGGGTCACATGGGAGCCCTGCGGGGAGGCAGGGGAGGGAGGGGCTGAGCAAGGAGGCGGCACACAGCGTCTCCTGGGCGTCATGAAACAAACACCAAGGACTGGCTGGAGCACTGATGCCCCTCTAGCTAACCCTGGCAATGAACCGGGAACAAAGCACAGCTAACATCTGGTAAAACCAAGAACTACGAAATCTAGTCCAAGACCTTTATCTAATGTACATGTAGGGAGGACAGATCCGATATTTTATAACAAACCTTCAGCGGTGAGGTAGGACTGATAGTTTTTATCAGGCAAAGCTTATGGTCTATCCCTTTCACACGAACGAAGAGTTCAAGGAAGGTCAGGAATTTAAAGAACTCACTGGGCTCAGTACATATCGAAAGTGAACTCGGGAACAGCCCCTGACTGGTTACCTGCACACTCTCTCCCTCCTTGCAGATGAGCGGCGACTCCACCATGCTGTAGTCCTGCCCCAGCAGCCAGGACTTGTCGATCAGCTGCACGTTGTTCCCCCCAGGCGAGGTGATGCCATGGGCCCCCAGGGTGTCCTTCTTGGGGGGCTGGGGGGCTCTCTTGGAGTGGAAAATGTTGAAGACTATGTCGCCTTTGCACACGTCAAAGTCCCAGGTGATGACGGAGGAGGCATCGATAATTTCAATCAGCAGCTGCAAAAGCAAACCAAGGCTTGACCCCGCTCTCTGTGAAGCAGTGCTTCAGCATCAATGAGGCGACTGCAGAGCGTCCCCACCACTGCAGGCTTGAGTGATTCAAAAAGCCATCACACGCTCAGAAACACTTCTGCTCATGCCACCCCCTGCCATGTGTCTCAAGGGACGCCCACCTTATCAGTTCAAGAACACGAACGAACGCAATGTACAGACGGCAGATGGCATAACGTGGTAGAACAAATACTCCTGTGGAAAAACAAGCAGCACTTTGGAAAGAGCCCAAAGTTCTTTTCTTTTGGTCAGCATCCCTTAAAGAAAGGCTGTACCAGCTTTTATCACAATACTTCTATGCCTGGGGTACAGACATCTGCCTTCCCTGACAGGCCATGCAAGACACTCAAGCTTTTGAGACGCCAAGCACTGCTGACTCGGCGCCTTTCGGGCGGCCGGGTACCTCGTGCGGGGCTCCCTTGAAGACGCTGGCGCTCTGGTAGATGGTCTCGGTCCACAGGTGGATGTCCTCGTTCTCCAGCTCTTCCGCCGTCCTGTACAGAGACTTGGGCACCAGCCCCCCCTCTGGAACTTCACACTAGGAAATAAAAAAAAAAAAAACAGTCTCTTAAAATTCATTTATCCCTGGAAGAAACCTAGGAATGGCAGGTCGTAAAAAAATTCAGATTTATTCCTCCCTTGCACACTTTTCCCTGTTGGACTTTCTAAGTGTACAGTCAAAAGACAGCAGGAGTGTTCAGCTACTTGTTAAGAAAGGGCTCCACTGCTCTCCAGGTCCTGGTGCTCTTTACTGATGTGCTAAGCATAGGTTCCTTGCATATATTTTGGAAAAACACCAAATTAAAGCTCTCAGTCCAGAAATTCGTGTAATTGTGATGCCAAACTGCAGGTGGCAGCAGACAACACATTTAAAGATTGCACGAGATCAGGAAACAATGCATGTGCTGAAACACAGAACTGCAGTGATTATGAGCCTTGACATTGCACTCAGTGTCTGAATAAGCAAAAAGAAGAGTATAATAAAGATACTGTCGCTACAATAAAAGGCAGCAGCTTTGGAATATGAACATCACAATAAATGTGCTCGATAACAACGTCATGTGCTTTTTAGCCAAAGCTCAAAAAGTTGAATCACTGCCATTCAGTTACATTCAGGTTACTCACTGAATAGTGCACCTCCCTTACCATGCACTCTCCCCCCAAGAAGTCGGGAATGATCTCCTTGTCGATATAATCCACCAGGCCGCCCGGGCCCTGATAGTCGTTGCCTGCGTAGATGAGGAATTTCTTGCGGGTGTTCTCGTCGATGAAAGGACTGACCTGTGAAGGACAGGATTCGGGAGGTCTCACACTGGTTCTGGACCACAGCCAGAGCTACCGCAGGCCGGAAAGGACACCGGCTACAGCTGAAGGGGCAAGAAGGCGGGTGCACTCGCGAACCTGACATTTTATGTAAGGAATTAAAAACACCTTAACTTCCTTAGAGCACAGAAGGAAAGGAGAGGAGGCGGAGTGGTTACCAGGGTCCAGAGCACCGGGAAGACGCGGGGGGCCCTCAGGATGAGCAGCCGCCCCAGGGTCTCGGGGTAGTTGGCCTCCACCACCTCGATGATGCGCAGCAGGGCCTTCACTCCGGGTCGCCACAGGTGCCTCATGTTCAGCCCCTCCAGGTCCACCAGGCAGGTCCAGGAGCTGAGCAGGCAGGCAGGCAGGCGGGCGGGCGGGGGGAAGAGGGCAGACAGGCTGGGTGTTAGAGCCAGGCAGGACAGGCAGAGGGAGCCACACCACCACCACAGCAACCTCCCTTGGTGAGGCAGTGACCCAATCTGGCCAGCCTTTCAGCTGCTGGGCTCTTGCAGAATAAAGCTCACAAGTGTACACCAAAATAGTGCTTCACTGGTAGACACGCGGAACTTAAAAAAATCGAGCTGGAGCCAGGTTGCACAAACTGCAAGTGTTATAACACGAATAAGACACTGACTGGCCTGTATAGCATTTTTTGCAAACACACTCAACAGCATTTTAATTTTCACAACGAGTACTTCGTAGATTGGAATCACTGTGCAATTGTACACATCAGAGCAATCGATAACCTTTCAACAGGAGACCATATACTGACATCGGCTCACAGATATGCATGAATAACGTCTGGAGAGCTTAAACAATATATACTTTGAACACATTAGATCACAATACCTTATTGGTCTACCAAAGACTTTGGTATTTTCTTCGCATCGCCGCAGCCCTTCCTCGTTAATAGAAAGCACCTGTGTGTTGAAGGACAAGGGGCGCCAGTTAAAACTGCTCTCCGCGATCAAGAGCTGAGAGGGCGGTGGGCGGCAGGCGGGCGGGGGGGCGTAGGCGTTCCCTTACATGTCTCAGCAGAGACTCCTCCCCGAGGGCTCGGACCAGCCCCTTCGTGTCCATCTGTCCCAGGCGCAGCACGTAGAGCGGGCGCCCATCTGCAGAAACACAAAGCCGGACGTGAGACAGGGCCTGACCTTTCAGGGCGCAAAGCTCAATGACGGCCGGGGGAAGAAAAGCGACACCGTCTGCCCTTTCCAGGGCGGTCAGATCAAGTCCAGAGAACATCAGCTATTGATGTGGACTTGATCCAGAAAGATCAGACAAGTAACTACAGGAGCCAATAATAAACATGACCTTTTTTTTTCTTTTTGGGGGGTCCATGGCCAGCGTGTTTGATTCTGGCAGTTTGGTGCAAAGATCTTAGAAGCCTAGCTGCAAGATCTTAGAAGCCTAGCCTGGCGTCTATTTCAAATGAGATGAATAACAAAAGCATGTCGGCACTTCCACCCTGACTCAGCCGGGCTCCCGGCAAAGAAGGAACATTTCCGAGACCCAACCGGATCAATTTCACTCTGCTGGATTAATTTTCTCTCAACTCATAACCTTCTCGTGGTGAATGAAGCAGGTTCTCGTGAGACCGAGAAGATCGAAACATGTTTTATAAGCAGCTCTGAGTCAAAGCAGCCCACTGACGTACTCAGCAATGACCAGCTGTTACTGGTACAGAACGTGTGGTTCAGGACTGGTCACTGCTCTCCTACGGAACATTTCCGACAATTCTGCAAACTAAACCTTACACAATGAATCCACATAAAGGGGGATTTTCTACTCTGAACTAAAATGGCAGACGTTTGTGATACGCAAACCATTTGCAATTCCCTTCTGCCCTGTTCTACCAACGCCCAATCTGAAAAATAATAAGCAAAGAAAAAAAACAGTATGCAAACAAGTTTTAATGTGCACCCAGATGTCCCACAAGAAGAAAGAGGCTTTGAAGTGGATGGAAAGACATGGGAATCGTTTCCAGAGCTCATTTCAGAACTCGGGCACAGTTAGAGCACTGTCTGGAGCAACAGGTCAGACCCTGCTAATAACGACAGCGCTGGCCACATGAGAATCACAAGACTCGCCTCCTCACTGACTGGAGACAAATGATGAAAACGATGAGGAAAAATCCTATTTCACACTACTCAAATCTTTGAGACTTCAACCACTTCCTTGCGTCATCAGAGAAAGACTTTGTGAGAGTTTCTTGTTTTTCAGATTTTTGTGCTAACCAGTAACCGCAATCAATGGTTAGTCTCAATTCCTACAAAAAATCTGTACTAAAGGTACTTTTTTAATAGATTTGTTTTTGCATGCATGACTTCTTCTGTGGCAGTAAATTTGGAAAGATGACAAAAATGTGTACAAAGAGACTCATCTGTTTTCGGCTCAATGAGCTTTGTTACATGTGGAAACTAATAATGAAGAATAATGGCCTTTCTTTTTTTATAAGGGTCAAATAAAAATCACAAACACCTAAAAACCAGGTCACCCTACTCAGCACACAATGTCATAGAGACGATGCTTGGATCAGTAGATTAAAGCTGGGTAATCCAGGGTTTTCACAGCAGCTCTCTGCTAGTGGAGAGGACGCTGGGCAGGGTGTCGAGGTGTACCTTTGTCATGGTGGTGCCAGCCCCCGGTATAGAAATCCTGCAGGACCTGGGGGGCGCTCCAGGTCTCCAGCAGGTAGTCCACCTGATGCTGCTTTCTCCAGGTGAGGGACTGACACAGGATCTCCCTTGCCTTATCGATGTTAAAATCCCGCGCCCTCAGGAATCGCAGAATGTGCTCATCCTTCGGGATCTGGAAAACAAAGGTCCAGGGTTCAGAAGATTTGAATAGCCAAGGTCAACACCACACCCAGGACAGGACAGTCACAACGAGTCTGGTGGAAAGCAGCCACTGTATTATAACACTTGCATCACTGCAAAGCCATCTCAGCTGAACGCAATACCTCATAAGAAAAACAGAACAAAATGCAAAAACTGGATGCAAAAAAATGGAGCAGGAATTCTGTGAACTACTGACACCAAAAGCTATTATATAATGTTGTGCAAAAACAGAAAATGAATGAGATAACCTTGAACCCACAACAGATCAATGGATGGGGCCGGGGGCTGCATTTGAATCAACACAATGCAATGCCGTTATTGTAATGCTGACATTCTGAAGTCAAACCACCAGCTAGCATCTCATGGCTGGTTCATCATGGCATCATCATGGCTGGTTTCCAGTTTGAAACTTCTGCCGGGAGGCCTGAGTGAGCAGTACCAGGCGAGGAGCATGAGGTCCAGAGGCCCGGCCAGTGGTACCGGGTGCTCACCTTTCCCTTGTGTGTCTCCTGCAGCCACTGGCGGAGGCGGATCAGACAGCTCTCCTGCAGGGGCGTCAGGTCTCCCAGGTAGCGCTTGATGTAATCTGCGTCCAGTTTGTCTGCAACATGAAAAACGTCCTTAATTATTGAATGACGCTCAGATAAAAACACCACCTGGAACGTTTCTTTTTTCATAGTCCTTTCACAATATTCTAACTTGACACGAGGACTCAAGTTGCAACTTGGGGAAAAAAAAAAAACATCCCGATAAAGATCCACAAGCGACTGAAGGTCGTGTTTTTAGCTGCTTGTTTTTTTAAAAGCCAAAAATGTTAAAGCTTTAAAACATTTGCGAAATGAAAGCAGAACTGAGCACAGGCAGGGAACGCTGTGCACTGATCGAGGAGTAAGGGCGCTCATGCCAAGCGAACTCCCGCAGCGCTCGCAGGAGATGTTGCGGTGTGGTGTGGCAGGGCGCGGCAGGGCTGACCGTCGGGCGTTCCTGAGACGGGCTCGGTGAGGCTGCCGGGCAGGCTGGATGCCTCCTTGCTGCTTTGGCTGTCCTTGGCGCTGGCAGTGGGGATGCTGATGGCAGGGGAGACGGGCAGCTCGGGCCTGGCAGTGGCGCTGGTCTTGGCAGGAGAGACGGGAGGAGTCCAGCGGGGGACCCAGGTCACCCCTTCTTCCTCCAGCTCCCGTAAGTAATACTCGATGATCTCCTTGCCCTGCAGCAGCAGTAAGAACAACAATGACTGTGCATCCCACACGTGCCTTCATGACAAGCTCATCCCTGTCCCTCTCTCTGGCCAGCTGTTTCAAACGAGCACTGAAGGACTGATCCCACAGGCCCTGAGCAGCACCAGCCCTGGACTCGCTCACTTTCACATCAGGCGGCTCAGAGCCTGTCAAACTACTTCCGAGATTTAGGAGAAAACAAAAGAAAATCCTCCTTATAACTGGAAGAATCTGAATGAGAAGTATCAGCTAGAAAATAACACTATTCAAGACAAAGACATGTGTGAGTGATGTGAAACTCCACAATGAGCTGTCATCTGGAGAAAACCACTGTTCCCGCAAGAAGATAAGACAGATGGCAATGGATTAGCTGAATACTGGATACCCCACTGATAGACATGAAACCGCAGCAACCCTGCAGCTCCCCGGAACCCTGTACCTTTTTAATACTGCTGGTGTACTGCTTCATCGCAATCTTCTCCACTGTGCTCTCAAAGCCGAAGAAAGACTTGATGTCCAGACTTGCCGACTGCTCGAAACAAGTCCAGTCCTCATTCTCTGGGTGAACCTGGTGCCCCCAAGCCATATTGAAAAACAGAAACAAATTCCACGCTCAGAATTCACATTTGTGCACACACAAATTCATCTGGTCAGGGAACATCAGGTGAACATCTACATCTCGGACAGGGGGTACAGCTGTACCTTGGGTAGCTTGCTTTAGGACAAAGTTTTAAAACAAGACGAGACCATTCGGGTCATCCAATGGGTTCTTGGAAGAAGTCTGCGCAACCTATCAAATTCAGAATGAATCTCAAATCAAATGTTCTCCTTTACATAAAGCCTGCCACAAACGCACTACGGAGCAGAAGACTGCAGGGCTCTCTTCATTGACCACAGAGTTTGCTT
Source organism: Atractosteus spatula (assembly GCF_055471065.1). NCBI lineage: Eukaryota > Metazoa > Chordata > Actinopteri > Semionotiformes > Lepisosteidae > Atractosteus > Atractosteus spatula. The sequence goes on along the minus strand of NC_142716.1, from coordinate 47,905,615 downwards.
TTTTTAAAGTAGAGTGCGATACGACTGTCTGGAACAAAGATTACTGCAGTGCTGACGCCATGATGACACACAACATGCGTGTTCAGCCAATGACTGGAACCAACACGTATTGATCTAAACAGATGTCAATCTAACGAACATTTTTATGCAGCTATAAAAAATGCACTCCGCTAGAGTACTTGACTTTGCCGGTTTGTCTTAGTTGTTTTCAGTACAGATTTAGTTGACAGCAAAAACCTGTTCTGATCAACAAGTTCAGCCCTATCTGCCCTTGAACATATTACGCTGGTTTACAGAAGCAGGAAGTTGATCTGACCTGGTCAAGAGGGTTATGTTTTGTACAGTAAATAAGGATATGAGATCAATACAGAGAAACAATTACAATAAGCACAGATACACTACTGTTAAAAGTCCACACAAACTAAAAAAAATCAAGTTTCCATGATGAACTGCATTTTACAGTCCTGCCTTTTAATTCTGTTTCAAATATAAAATTATGACCCAAGAGCTGAAAGGCAGTGTAACAGCCTGTGAGGTCTGTATCCCACATGCCCATAGCTTCCACCTTAACACGACTGAGAAAAGTGACAGCTCTACTTTGATACAGATACCTGGTCCGTCCACTTTACCTTTGTGAAAAGTTTTATTGCACTAAGCAGACAGTGTTATGAAGTGTTCGTATCTTCAGAGATTTGTGTAAGAGGGCTCTGCTGCTGGCCTGGAGGGGTTTTGCTCACTTACAGTGTAGCAGCACAGCTCGTTGATGATGACCCTGTTGGAGAACGTCTCGTTGTAGGCCTCGATCTGCAGGGTCCGCTCTCGGCGGTTCAGGGAGTTCTTCTGGATGAAGTAAACGTAATCCACCCCAGCGATCTGCACACAGATGGGAGAGGGGGGGGGGGGGCATTCATGGCTCTGTGCTGAATTTCAGAAGTGAGTTTATTCAATTAGAAAGATATAGGAAAGGCCTCCTGTGTGTTTGCAACTTGATGCACGCAAGCTAATCAGTCTCGGAATCTCACCCAGCTTCAGAGATGTGGCTCAGTAGTTTATTTCTAATAGAGCTCAGTCAATGAAATTCAACCAATTGAAACTGTCAACAGTTTCAAATCTCTTGGCACTATTGTAGATAACTAGCTAACCTTTGAGGAAAAACTGTATGTCATATGTAAGAGGAGCCAACAATGAATGTTCTTCCTAAGAAAACACTCTTTTAATACGTGTACTGTGTCATAACTTTATTCTATAGAACTTCCATTGAATCTGTCCAAACAGTCTCTGCCATAGCCAGATTTGGTAACCTTAATACACACAATAAAAACAGACTGAGCAGGACAGTGAAGGTAGCCAGCCAAATTATTGCTGCACAACAGCTACAGCATTCAGATGTCTACGTCAAACAAATAGTGTGGAAGGCCAATATAATCACTGACTGACTTTTATTCCCACAACTATTAACCTGCTAAATCTGGACAAATGAATGTATATTTTACCTCATTTAGAAATATAGCCTTACTCATCGTAAGCGTGTTTATGTTGTGTTTAATGTATTGTGTATTGTGTTATGTCTTTGACATGCCTGCAACTCAATTTGCATCTGGGACGATAAATAAGGAATGGTTAAATGCCTTAAACCACTGTTCCGTGGAATACTTACATACTAACAGACACAACAGTTTTGACAATTTAGGACGTTCGTAGGTCAGGGGTTTTTAAGGTGCATTACCCTCTTTAACAGCCGGGGGGCGTCCACGTCCAGCTTGCAGCGGCGCTCCATCACGTGCACGGCGCCGTCCTCGCTCTTGTACTCGCTGACCACGTCGCTGTCCACGAACATGGGGATCAGAGGGCAGGTGGGGAACCGCCGCTCGTAGGCCTGCGGGGGGGAACAGGGGGGTCAGCACTGCCGCCGCAGGCCTCCTCCCCAGGGGAGGCACTCCAGGTTCGGCTCGCACGCGAGGTTTCGGCTCGTGCAGCTTGTGTTGGCCGTCAGGTGCTGCCCTGCAGCGTGACTCCAGGCTGTTTCTGTAGTGGGCTGGCCTCAAGTGTTTTTCTATTTCTTCACTTCTGGGCTTAGGCACTCTGGGACTTTCCCCCCTATAGTTCGGTACACACCAACAGGGAAACAGCTCCAGACGTCACCCCTGTCGTTCCAACTTCTTTAGTTCCAAACACTTTCCAGTTAACAAGTAAACAAAAACACAAGACTGTGCAACTCCAGCCGCCGGGACTGATGAATCATCAGCAAGATGATTCTAATCAAGTCCAGAACAGACATCTGACTCTTGTCTGTTCTAACCTGGCAAATTTCTAACACAGTCGGAGGACTATTTAGGTTCAAGGTAGCGGCTATAAGGCCCTGATAATAAAATCCATTGCATGTCAGATTATAAAACTAATAAGTAATTAAAGGCTTGTTCAGACCTCCTCTTTCCATTTCTCCCAGGTCCTGAGACATCACATCATCTCCCACTAGTCTGGAAAACGCACAGCACTGCATTTCCTAACAACCATAGGAAATATTTTTCCAGGAAACGTTTTGTTTTGCTGTTCACTGTACAGCAGAAAAATCACTTTTGTTTTGAGACCAGTGTAACGAAGCTCGAGGAAGAAGGAAAGCTGACAGTCCCCACCCTGTCACTTCCATGCAGAGGCCACCGATACCAACATGAAAGACATCTAGGTAAATACCATGATGCAAAAAGAAAAGTTCTTTTGTAAAGCTGTTGGTTTGAACAGCTGCTCAGAGTATCCAGAGCGGGGAGGGCAGCACAGAGCTTGGAGATCATGTGCTGATCACGCACAAAAGGGCCTCAACAAGTCGCCGAACTACGTGTGTATCCACACGATACCCCAAAGGCAAATACACCACTGTCCGCAAAGACGCCTCTCCCGTAGCCCGACGAGCCGGGGGGGCGAAGCAGAGCGGCTCCGCTGCCCCAGACCACACTTCGCAGACCGAACTCTTCGCCGTCCGGAATGAGGCACACGAGCCAGCCAACACCAGCCGCGGGGTGGGCAACCTGCTGCACTACAGACACGCCAGCTCTGCCCCCCAGGAAAGAAGCTGGAGACTGTCAGCTGAGCACAGACAGCACAGCTATAACGACACTTCCAACATAAGAAAAGTCACTTTCGGTCCAGCAAACCTTGACATTTCCAGATTGCAGTATAGTTAGAAAATTGATTCCAGCCTTAAACATTGCAAGAATAATAACATGAGAGGATAAGCATGACCCTCTGTGACCCCAGGAGCCAGAACTCACAGACCATCTTAAACCGGAGGCAGGGGGAGGAGGCTGGACGCGTTTGTTTCCAAGGAACAGAATGAACTTTTCCGAAAAACACCTCTCCAAACTGCTCTAGGGCAGGCCAGCTGAATGATTCTTCGGAAAGGATTTCCACTCAAAGCCAAAACAGATTTCGGGCAATATTCCACAAGCTCACACCCAAAACTTGTTGCAGCACAGGCAATCTAATAAAAATGCAGTTTAACAGCTTCACAAGGCTGCTGCGCAGGATGGTTTTTAAAGCGCTTTCCATTTGTAGCATTTAAATAAATGTCTGTTAGAAACTTTAATGATCTGACAACATTGGCCTATAATGTCATAGCTACTGGCTATTTTGCTTTTTAATATACTGGTATCATTCAATAAAAGAAAACAATGAAAAGCAACTTTGGCTGACCTCTTTTTTTCCCCAAGAGCAGCCAGGATTTTATCTTAGAAAACTGAAAGCCTGAGCAAACACAGGCTGCCACAGCAGCCAAATGGATCTCTGTGAAAAACACCCTCCGAGCAAAATTCAAATCATGTTAAATAAGGAACTTGAGAAACAGTCATGCATATTAAACAAACACTGTGAACTGGTTCCTAATTACAGACCTAGACCTGATCCTTAAAAGCTCAGTCAACCCTGAAAAAGCAGGGTCACTAGATGTGTGCAGTAGCTCCGTGAAAGAACACCTCACCTCTCGAAACCCGACTGTCAATGTTTATGACATTTGTGGTGAAGGCTGACTTCTCTCTATACTAGTAAATATGAATTATGGTAAAATGTAACGCGCTGCAGGCCAGTGTGCTTACTTAAGAGTTCCTGTCCTGCCTACATTTCGAATAAAAGCTTGTTACAGTAATTGCCATTTCAAACTGTAACTAGGTAACTGGACCCAAGAAAGATTAAAATTAGACATGCGACCTGGCCATGCTGGACTCTCTGCTCGGGAACTCATTCAGAACTCTGTGCCATATTCTTATTTGTTCTTTTAATTGCAGAGGCTTTTGCAATGCACTTGAGACCAAGTTAACCTTCAACACCTCTGACACCAGCAGCCTCTGACATCAACAGTTGCTCCACAGCCCCAGGAGCTGTCTGCACGGGCTCCGAGCTGGGACTTCGGCGAGAGATCCCGAGTGCAGGAGTGCGGATCAAGGTGGGGGCTGAAGTGAGATTACAGTCTCAGATGCAAAGCAGTGCTCAGAGACACAGGTGCTGTGCCAAATATTATAACACTGAAAAAGTGCCTCTCTGACTGTAATGGAGTGTACTTCTAGCACATTCACTTACTGTGCTTAGCATACTTGTTTCAGCGAAAAGAAATTACAGCACTGCTTCTCTGTGCCTGTGCTCACTTCTGCAGCTGCCCACTGCACAGCAAAACCGATACTTTCAGGGGTGCAGTGTGCAGAAATAAAAGCATGGTCATTTTTGTTTTCACAAAACAATTAAACAGATCAATTAAACGTACAGAAGGACATGCTGAACGAACAATACAAACCGACTGCAACTACCAACGCACAATACGGGTCAATGGAAGACAGTCAGGACTAAAATGCAGTGGGTTGTGTTTACAGAAGTGTAGGAAGAGGGTGAAACTGGCATTTCTAACGTTGGAAGCAGAAAAATAAAAAACGAATGATTTTAATAAATATTAAAAGAGACTCAGTTTATTTGTAGCTATGTTTTTCTCTATGTATATATGAGGTATCATGGCTAGTGTATGAGTAATCTCAATGCCCAGGGAGCTAAATGAAACGGTGATGCTTGCCAGCAGCTCAGGATGAGTTTCAAGGTGCCCCCGTCCCCAGGCCATGCGACTGGAGAAACGAGCTCTCTCCCTGGGCCTCGCCTGCACATCCGGCCTGCCAGGGGGCAGCCGGCAGCAGCTGCTGCACAGACAGTCACGTTGCAGCCTCTCTCTGCCAGCTCAGACGCGACTAATGCAAGTTAAGCTGTATCCAATCGATCCTTTCCCCCCGCATTAGGGCGCCAGTCTCCACACCCTGAGAGTCAGATCTAGAAGCCACTGTGAGCGAAACTGAGAAGCAGCACTGGAAAAATAAGCACCCCCCACCCCCCAGCTTTCCACTCAGCGCCTGTCTTTCAAAAGCCAGCAAAGGAGCACATAGTGCACTGCAATTCTGGCAATGTAAAGCCATGTCTTAAAAGTACACAGTCATGCTGTATTTTCAGTTAAATAATGAATGCCCACAACTAAACCATCCCATTGATGCATTTAAAAGTTTGCCCTGTCCACATCCTGGAGCCTCAACACCCTGCGACTCAGGAGGGAGCAGATGGAAAAACAAGATCTGTATTATAGGTATGTTGCACGTTAAACCCGTGGCAAACAGATCTGAACGCTGCAAAGACCTTCTTCAGGATGACTGTTGAATCACCGACACAAGAGCATTCAGGACTGAAATCAGGATCCTCATGTGAGGAACAGTGTGCACCTGGGATTAGTGGTTATAGCCAGCTATACTTTTAAACATCGCGGCTTGGGGCCCCTGAAAAAACGAGTAGAGGAGATCACTGGATCAATAAGCATAAACAGGCTATGCTCATTTGTAACCTTAACACTTTTATAAAGCTCACCCAGGTAACCTCTGTGTGGCATCTCTTTCCTAATTGTCCGCTGAACTTATGAGTTTGTGCAGCCCCTTTCACCCCTCGATTGTGTTATCTTGGAGAAACAAGGCTCTCAGCACTTTTATCACAGGATCGACTCCAATCTGCTGGACAAACATACAGTCTGTAAAGCAAGACAATCCAGGCACAGACAGCCATAACCTTTCTGCTACTGCAGACAGAGGGCTGAGATAATAAACGATTAGCAGACGTGAACTTTTCTGCAGGCTATATCAATACACAGTGAAACAGAAGCAAATCCTGGAAAAGGTCATTCTCTCTATATATATATAAGGTAGGGAACAGAGATCCAATAATAGGTGCTTCAGCTGAGACGTTGTAAGAGGTGTCTGACTTTAGCATCCATCTAATAAAAACTGTGAAAGGGCAGCACAGTACCCTAGCCATCGAACTAAATCTCATTCTGCCAAAGCAGGACTGTTCGATCAAACAATCAAAAAAGAGCAGAAATGAAACAAGACCTTTGAATGCAGGAAAAGATGTATAATATTCTAGAAATGCAGAAGAGCGATAATACTGTAATTCGATATGAAAAGAGAAAAACTCATGTGTTCGATGGGGTGGGATTATCAACATAACTGCACTAAAGCGATTCTGAGCGATACAAGCACTTCTAATCTCTACTCTTACAAGTGAATTTGATGAATTCTGATGCAAAACAATTGTTTAGTTGCCTGAAGACCACAAGTTTTCTACACTTCTATACACACAGACTCAGGCTTGAGTAATAGATCAAACCCTGGACAATACCGACTCACTGGATTGCTGGTGTTCAGCTCTAACTGCAGCTGGAGTTAATCTTACTGAGACGGCTAACAGTAGCTCCTTCCAAAAGCAAGCCTCAAGCCTTTATGTACAGTACACATGATACTGTACCTGGAGTGACCCGATTTAGTAGGCAACAAACAGTAAAAGGGACTGCTCTTCACGGAAATGGTTAACCAGCACTGTGTAACCTGGACTCCAGTCAGGGGTAGCCTGGCGCAGAGACCTTTGCACATGAAAGCACTACTCCAGCACGGATGTAAAAAAGGTTCAGACTTTATTCACAATTTTATAACCTAAAAGTAAACAATAGAACAAAAGCCTAGCTGTCTCAGCTCTAGATAAACTTCAGATTACCTTCTGTAAAAATACAGCTGAGCAGCTAAGCTATTTACCAGCTCCAAAACAAATCTCTTTTCCAAAAGGAAATTGTATTTTCCAAACTCTCACCACGAAGCACGTCCATATACTCATCACTTGATCGCCTCCTTGCTCCCTTTCCCCTGTGGTTGTGTGTAGGCTCTGCTAGCTAGCAGAGGTGAAAGGTCACCTTTTTTAAATGTCACCTGACATATTGCCATCCTTCAATGGGTCAGGTGACTGAGGACGGCAGGTCATTCTGGGCAATGTGTGTTCAGACATGAACTGGCCTTTCTGAACCTACTGCCCTCTCACTATGTACAGCAGGTCAAAACTGGCCTTGCGCATAGCGTAACCGCAGGAAATGAATCGCATGTTCTGTTTTTCAGTAAACAAGGATTTTTTTTTAAAAGAGGGCAGGGGATGCAGAATGAGCCATAGCTTGGGAATAGACAATTGTTATAAAAGTGCTGCTCTTGCAGAAAGATATTCCCTGTTTTATGATCGTGCAGACTATACAGTTTTTATAATACCACCAACCTGTAGCAGAACAGCACAGGAGCCAACAGGGGCATTGCCGTGAGATACGGTTAGTACTGACACTGTTCCATAACAATGGAAGTGTCAGGAAAAAGTATTAATCAATTATGCACACAGCTGAGTTTATTTTGCAAATCATATTCTCTTTGAACACTAATAAAATTTAAAAAAAAAACAAGAACAGCAGGCTCCAAAACGTAATGTTATAGGTATTTTTGATATTCAAACTATGCTCTTCCATTACTTCACTTGAATTGCATTGTTCTATTACTGCACTTAGGGGTGAAATCTGGGTATCCCTGTATTTTTATTTCCGAACTGCCTGGATGACGGTGTCAGCCAAGCAAACAATAACAAGTTTACAAACCTCGTTAGACAGGAGGATACCACACAGGTCGGTAAATAGATTTTAAAAAGCTGAGGACATTCTGGAGAAAGAAAAACATACACAGTGACAGCATCCATAGCTACTTGCACGTGAGCGGAGATGCAGATTATGAGGCAGAGATCGAGACCAGAGCTGTGCGTGCTGCAGGGTGGGAAGAAAAACATGCTAACTAACAGGAAACAGACTGCTTACAAGGCAGAGCGGCTTGACAACACTGGAAAGTTCCAAGCCCTGGTCTGCTCTGGTGCTTAACAGGCCGTCCTCAGGGCTGCTATCCAAACAGCACTGGGAACACTCAAACACGGATGCAGAGGTTATCACCAGGGCGGTGCTGTTGACACAGCAGCAGGGCTGCGAGATGGGGAGAGGAAGCTCCTACAGGGAACACAAGATATTGCAGACGAGCACGGTCAGCGGCCGGACACACTCTCTTCGCCCCCCCACCCCCCGGCAGACCCCCAACTGGCGGACTCAGCAAAATGTCTTCAACGTTGAAAAGAGGACTCGTGCAACCCAGAGCTTTGACGCTAAAAAAAACAAGATGGGTTAATGCTGAAACAGGCAGTTATTCAACACTGCCTCCCCCCTCTTAGTTTCTTCTCTGAGTCCCAGGGAAGCATCCACACACATCAGTCTCTTTTCCTAAAGAACTCTACCAAACAGGACGTCAACAACAACGTATTTAATAATGGCTAGAAAAAAATAAAGTGCAGACCTGGATAAAAGATAATGAATTAAATAAAAGCCCAGGGGCAACGCTGCAAGGAAACGCATAAACAAGTCACAGCAAAATGGAATATTTCAGGGTCCCTCCTCACAGCTCTACTCATCTGTGGATAGCACTGTATTTGAATTTCGGTCTAAACTGAAGAACCCAGGGGTGATATTTGATTTAAGCTTGACACGTGCAACATATTGAAAAAACATCTTTCTTCTACCTCAGAAATATCGCCAGACTGCGTCTTGTACCGTCGCTAACTGTGGCTGTAAAGCTGGTCAGCATTTAGTCTTCGAAATCAAATACCGTAAAGCCCTACTCACTATTACTCCTATCCTGGAGCCCTTGCACTGGGTCGACTTCAAAATCCTCATGCTCACCTCTAAGGCTCTGCATAGGCTTGGCATCGCAGTACCTGACTGACTTACTATCATCCTACTCCCCACCTCACAAGCCCCAGATCTACATACTGCGGGTGACAGGGCCTCTCTTACTACACCCCAAAGCTCTGGAATTCCAACACTAAGTACGTCTGGGAGCCATCTTCCCTGAGCACTTCCAAATCCAGGCTCAAAACCCTCTTTAAAAGGGCTCTTATTTTACCGGTTCTGTGTCTGTCTTCGCTTTCCTACTGTATTCTGAAATCTTATTGCAGTTGTGTAACTTTGCCCTCTCGTCTCACTGTATGCTTTTTTAAAGGCTCTGTATAAATAAAGTTATATTCCTCTGCAATGTTGCGACCACTGTTTGCGCAGTGGCTAGTCAAAAATCAACAGAAGGAAAGCATGCTTCAACTACGCTGGCTCAGGCACGTAGAGGGATCTGCAACGAACAGCACAGAGCTGAAGAATAACAGCAGTTAGCGTCGCCGCACAGGAACGGAGAAGAAGGTGTGAGAGAGGTGGATCTGTCACCTGCGCCAGATGCAAAGAAGACTGGGTGGAGAAGCTGGCTAGCAGCTCCTGAGAGAGGGAGGGATTGTGGGTAAGGACGGACTGGGTTGCCCAAAACAAGAGACACCCAACTGCAGCCATCGTGCATGCTTGTCCAGATGTGAAGAGGAAGGCGCATGTTAAGAGCCATCTTCTGGGACCAGTTCCCTAAACGCAGCAGCCCACCCCCCCCCCCCCCATTTCCAGAATAGGGAAACAATTCTGGCAGACAGCCCTGGCTTGTGGCCGGCCGGGGTCTAGTCAGCGTTCTTCCAGCACGCAGACACAGAGAAGACAAGCTCACCAGACGGGGGGGGGGCTATCCTATCAGCTGCCAGACGCCTTCCGATAAAAACAGGAAATGGCAAAGCGCAGCAAACTCCTAAAGCTTGCCTCCTCGGGCCTCAGCAGAACAGCCTGCTCCCCTTCCTCATGGTTCACCTCGGAGGGCTGTTGCAAAACGCTTGTTTTCAGGGCCAAACACCGTCGTCATTCACACCTCGGGACTCCACCACAGTCTCATCGCAAACAGCATGCCCCCCCCAGAGAGATTTAAAATGAGTTTTTCTGAATCACATTAGATACTGGCCAGCTTTTCCACAAACACTGATGCAAGATCCCCACAGACTCTGACATCACCGCTTTCGAACAAAACAACGCCGGAAAACAGCACCTTTATAAGACAAGACACAAGACTGCTGCAGCTTCTCTTCATGGCGAAGGGGAATTTGCAGGTGCTTAAGCAAGGGACTCAGGTGGCCATTCACAAAGACCAGCTGAATAAGAAGGGACTCAGTGAATACACTAACAGAGGCTGCATAGCTGGGTGTACTGGAAACAGTGCTCCAGCCATGCACAGTACTGCTGGGACAAGCTCCACTAACACCCAGAGCTGCACCATGGAAGTGGTAAAGAGGTATCAGGAGCGGCAAGGAGGCACTGTCATTCCAAAGACACCCGATCTGATCAGATATCTCTGATGCCAAACCAGTCTGTCTGCGTGTGCGAGTGCAAGTGTACTGATCTCACACAGCCATCAGAATGAAATGCCATAATACCATAAACAGTCAGGATTTCTGAGTACCTCGTCTCACGTGTTTGAAATTCCTGACTTGCCTAGCCATCTGGGTGTGTTACAATGAAAAAATTAAAGAATTAAACTGGGACACAGCTGCCGTGCTCGTGTGGCAGTCAGGAGAGGAGAGGCACGTGTGGATTCTCCGCGCGCCACGGACGCGGTCCAGGACTCCTCCGGGATTCAGGGTCCCTGTGCTTCGGGACCGAGCAGCTCACGCAGGAAAACAACACCCCCGACACATTGAGGAACTTCCATGCATTTGAACCAGAAATCACTATACAGCATGTCAGCAAGACCCCGGCAGGCTTGCAATGATTCCCAGCAGCGAAGTGGGAAGAGAGGCGAGCTCCCACGCGGGCAACGGCCGCATGCTCAAGTCGTAAGCCTCGCCAGGGCTTGACGGATATTCTCCCAGACACTGGCGTCACCACAGCCCGGCCGTAATTAAAAACAGACCCAGGTCAGCAAATTCCACCACTGACTCGCAGCAGGGCGGCCCTCAGCAGAAATGCTTTAAGCAAGGAGGAATAAATTCAAATGCGGCAGCCTAACGCAAAGGCCTCGCTTCGAGGTAGAGGAACAGCTACAAGGGAGAGGAGCCGTTCAGCCCGCCGAGCCCAGCCGCTCGGAAGTAGTTAACTGACTTGAGGACCTCGCGGAGCTGTACTTGGAAAGAACCCTGGGCTTCAGCTTCCACAGCGTGGCAGGGCTGGACATTCTGTTCCACACTTACACCACCCGTTGTGTAAAGGGGTATCTCGTGATCTCAGTTTGAGATGTGCTTCTATGTCCAAAATTAAACGATATTCTGAATGTCTCTGTTACTTTAAATATCACATATGAATGTCTGATCTGTGGAATTACTGTGTTCTCAAGACGTGAGTTCAAACACCAACATTAGTACAAAGCCAAAGGCTTATTAATCCTTAGCAGACTCAGCAGGCGATGTGCTTCAACCGAGATTCGGAAGGGGAAGTGCAGTCGCTGACTCCGCGGGGGACAGCACCGAGAGCACCTGCAGAGACACTGGTGTGGATCGAGAGCAAGTGAAATCTGGAACAGCTACATCCTGGGGGAAGACGAGGGAACAGCTGGAGCAGTTAATCAAATTCCTTGGCTGCTGGCCGGTATAGACTTGACAGTAAAGAATCCTACAAACGCACACATCTGCTCTTCTCTTCCTCGAGACGAGATATAACTGATTCCACCATCGACAAGTGAAAACACAGCCCCTCCGAAGTGCACACAACTCTGTAACTCTCCACTGGAGACACACCGGGCAACACACTCACAGGAACAGGCCACTTCAAAACCGGCTCAGATAATGAGGGCTTTTTTCTCTGCTGAATACCAGTATTCAGCTGGTTCAAAAACACCCACGCAAACTCCGAGCAAACAGGCAAGCCTGGAGCAGCATTTCCACTGCTGCCTTAGTCTTCAGAGACATGAATACAAAGCTGCAGTATTCACAAAGCAGTCATCCAGAGCCAGCTGGAGAGTTCCGTCACAGCAGAGGACAAGCCCCCAGGGGGCGGCAGTGTGCGCGAGGGAATGTCCGCAGGGAAGAGGCCGTGACGACAGCAGCTGTGAACTGGCACACAGGGAGAAGACTGAAAGAGCTGCGCTATCTCCCCAAATCTCGGATCGCCCCGAGATTCAAACTGTTATACCTGCAGAGGTCTGAACATTATCTCTTTATCATCTGAGCTGTACTTGCAGTGCTTTGACACTGTAAATGCTGCCCCATGACAAATTCAATAACTTATCATCTTTGGGTTTTCATACTGTAGGCAGCCTGTGTGTGATTTCTCAAGAAGCTGTCTTGAGTCAGGAAGTATCGGAGAATACATGGCTCAAATTAATGCCTGGATCTCTGAGGAGGGGTGACAAATGTCCTTCTCACCCAGATGACTTATGCAGCGGCACAACCGCCATATGTCATGGTGGTGAAGCACATCCTTTTTTCTGAGGAGGGAAACAAGACAGATCAGCACATGCTATTTGTAAACAGTCCCTCTGCAGCAGTTTCTACATGAAACCTCCACTTCCCCTTCACAGTGATGTGCTGCATGCTGAGGCACACAACAGATAACTATAGTACTCCTTCTGTCCTTAAGAGACTGATGTCAAAACTGAAACAAAAAGGAGAGCCTACAACAATTTGCCTTTCCTTCAAGATTAATTTTCCTTTGCTGATAACAGCACCTCAGCTTTGATCTAAAACGACAAAGAAATCACTGTGCAATATCAACATCCTGTTATTGCAAGGCACTCCACTGCAAAATTAGCAATGCAGGAAAGCAAAGAATTATTGTTGCTTCAGAAATGTTCAAAGTAGCAAATTTCTGCAGAAATACAACAGCAGTTTCATTCTTGAATTAATCATCAGACACACTAAGAGTATTAAAACAATAAGCCAGCATCCTGTGTAGGTTCAAACTGTCTACAAATAAAACTGCCCCAAATCCCTGTCTTCAACCTGCCTCTGCAGATTATGACACCACAGATAAGAACATGTCATATCTCGAGTGGTGTAAAGCGGTACAGTACTTGACTCCTATCACTGCTTTTGCATGAGCTAGTTCAAACGCTTGTATATTCTGATAGCATCTTCTATGGAGAAGCACATTGTCCATGTGAACAGTCTGTTCCCACACTGCAACACCATGGTGCTCATTAATTCAGGTCTAGCACCTTCTCTGAAAACCAGGTAACAGATGGCTTACTTTAAAATGGAGTTTCTGAATTCTCAATGCATTTCCCCCCCAAGCCTCTGCAATCACACACGTCCGCCAATAAAGTAAAAATGCTGCCCCCCCCCCACCACCAAGAAATAATTTACACCCAGATCATGAGCCTGATTAACCTGGGGCAATGTATCTATCTACCGATATTATTTACTGTTAGTACTGTAGTCTCTACTGACCATTGTAACTGAGCACCGAATTCTGTTTTAACGTATGAGCTTTAACCAGACAAATGTCTCCAATGCATACCAGTCTTATCCCAAGACTCTGCGTGTGATTGAAGATACATGTGGGTTAGTCTGCTCTGCACTGACTGGGGTCAGGAAAACATCAGCAACCCAAACCTCCAAGTTTTATTGTTCATCAATTGCTTCTTTATCAGTTCAAGAAGCTGATTCATCAGTGCGTGTTTTTTTTTTTTAAAGAATGCCTCAAAAGCAACTCACATGGAGAAGCCCCTGCCTTTTTTAACATTCCGAAATGTGGTCTCATCCCAGGCAAAGCTGGAACAGGGATCGGCAGCAGTGAATTCCTGAGGCTGTTCTGAAGAGCTGCTAATCCACACAGCAGTGCTGTTATTGGCCATTAAAGCTCATAGCCGAAAGCACAGCTGACAAGATCGTAGCTATGATGCTGGAAGGAGTAAAAAACAACATGCTGGTTCTGCCGGGAACACGCTTGGCATGAATAATGGAGATTACTGGCTTTTACTTATATATAGCAACAACTGCATCAGATTACAGAGTCAAGTGGAAAAAAGAGACAAGATAATGTAATGGGTGCTTCAACATTTACACATCATAGTAATATACACTGTGCTTAAATGAGAAGAAAGAGGCCTTTTAAGTTCAGTAACACAGGGAATCTCTTCAAATAAACCTTAAATACTTAGTAAGTATACTTGGTATACTATACTTAGTAAGTATTTAAATACTTAAATACTTGAACTTATAGCAAAAGAATAATACAGAGTCTTAAGTTTTATTCCGAGGCTGAGATAGTGGCGCTAATTGCAGCTGTGTTATTCATAGCAAGAAACTGCGAACGTGAGAGAGAATTGAAGAATGTTTCAAAGATGAGGCCCAGTAAAGCAGAAATTTCATGAAGGACAGAAGCATACAAAATGTACAACGGAGAGACAAAGAAAACTAGTTCATGGTTTAGTTCCAAGAAAGAACAACATTGAAGATGTTCAGCGCCCTGAATATCTGCCGGCCTGCCCTGCCCTGCCCTGCCTCCGATTACTGCCTTGGCTGCGTTCACAACAGGCTCACAAGAGCTTGCTTTTCTTCAGCTGGCTGGCCTTCTCCCTCACTGTTCAACTCTCTCTCTCTGGTCAAGGGAGAAAACGTGGGCTCATCGTCACAGTCTGGCCATTCTTTCCACTGTAATGTCTGCAATCCTGACCAGGGAGGCACAACACAGACAGCTGCTGTCACCAGAGCCTTTTACTGACAGGCCTGGTCAGAGGAGTGCACAGTCCACACACAGCCCAGCACACCCCGTCCAGCCAGCGGAGCTGTGGCCTGCCACTTCACCGGCCAGCCACGTGCCCTCGAACTGAAGTCAGCACCTGCGAGGACAACCGCTGTCCTGCCCCTTTATCTCTGTAGCTGAACTCATAAGGAAAAAAGAATCAAGTCTCTGAAGTCTCTGCACAGAGAAGCTGAATCAACGCCAGGGAAAATGTGCCTCATCAACATTCCCCCCCCCCTTCCCCCCAAAGTTTTCCTCCTGGCTCCTGATTTGATGCTCTACTTACCAGGGACATCAGGACAAGACCTAGGGACACAGTTTGTACAGACTGCCTTCCTAATGCTAATCATGAATGAGAAAGGACCGCCAGGGATATTTTGGTTTCTTGCCTGGAGTTCCCAACAGATGGGGAGATCTGACAAGATCATTTTTAACGCTCTAATGTCTTTCAGAGTTATTCCTCTACAGCCAGATAGGAACATTTCAGCTTCACTTTTTACTCAGTCTATTAACAAGAAGATAAAAAATGACCCCTTGTATTTGACTTATATTCTTTCTCTCGGGTTCATGCAGTTCACTTATATAACTTTAGAAACAGTGACAAAGTCATAGAAAATCCCAAAACATGATGCGCAACATTTTCCAGAAGTCAGAGGAGTCACATGATTGGCCGACACTGAGTGGATCCATTTTTTAGACCTTTATAAAGCTGTATGTGAAGACACAGGGTTTAGATGCAACTTTCGTGCAAGATTCAGTAACCGAAAACAGCTTTGTGAAAGCAGACATCTCAAAATATTACCCTTGTAAACAGCTGCTAAGACGCATTCTCATATTTCTTTAACTATTTAGCATGGATGCCTATTAATGATGAAAGAATGAAAGCTTTATTACAAAACAAATATCAGGGTTGCACAACCGTAACAGGGTCTGCCTGTTCGCAGATGAGTCCGTCCCCCATTGCCAATCAAACGAATAGACTATGACGGTAATGACCTCCACCCACAATAACTAAAAACAGCAGGCGGCTCATCAGCACAGAGCAGGAAAATCAGTGTATATCTTAACACTAACCACAGCGAGTCCGATATGGTCCTGCACTTCTTAACCTTATCATCGATTGCTGAAATGCTGGTTATTGATGACTGAAAACAATTAGCACTAAAGAAAGAGAAAACTGAGTATTTACAAAGGCACAATGCACTTGTGCAATGGTTTCCAGGGTGGTCCACTTCTGAATCATGACTCAAGAGCCACAGACAAGAAAAACACGGTTAAAAGTTATTTGGCTTTAACAGGAAAGACCGAGATAGAACAAGCAGTGAGAGCCGGAACTACCCGAACTCCTGGACCTGTGTCATCAAGGAGCTACAGCGCTGAGCTTTGCAAAGTAACAAACACAAACGATCACGGCACGCCCGACAGCAGTGCGAGACCCTAAACCAAGGTTTAACTCCTTCTTGAACGGTGCTGCTCCTCTCTGGGAAGAGTTAGAACGTTACTGACCGGGCCAGTTCAGCACTTCCAGTCCCCAGACAAAGAGATCCGTGCTGCAGGCTCTTCTCCTTCCAGTGAAACACAAACCAGCTCTCCATACCGGGCCCCCAGCTCTACGAAAAGAGCGAAGCCCTTCGCTCCCATATCCACTCACCGCCACTCTCTTATCACTCACACTACAGGCTTGCTCCGGCGCAACAGACCTGCACAGACAGCACAGGCATTTAGGGAAGAAACGTTCCCACTCACCGCCATGACCAGCTCGAAAGGGTGTTTGTAAACCCGCACGGGGGACTGGTACTTCTGCACCATGGCTGCAGTATTTCAGGGGCGCCCAATGTCTGCAGGGAAAAGGGGGGAAAAAAAAGATCTGATATGAAGAATTCATTCTATGTAAAAAGAAAACCAGAACAGATATGTATTATTGCAGGGGCTACACGTTTAACCCGAGCAGGCAAGGAAGAAACGCTTCGCAATTAGGCAACGCAGCTCTGGTGGAAAAAGCAGCCGCGGTCAGCAGGAACACGGGAGTACGGGGGAAGCCAGATTCCCAGCAGTGGGAACACGCATCCACAACAAAACCCACCCCCAGTGCCAGAGGTAGAGGAGCTGAGGAGCTGCCAGCCCCAGCACACCGACTCAGCGCCTGGAGTCTGCCTGGAAGCCCGGTCCCGACACCCTCGTCCGCACAGACACAGATCGGTGTTTTCACACACAAGTAAGCGATTCTTCCAAAGACACTGTTTTCTTATGTACTGTCGACCACCGGAAAACCAACAAAGCAAGGAGAGGAGCCGAACTCTCCCGGTCAGAGAGCGGCTGTGTTTGCGAATGTCACCCAGAGAGAAGGGATTTCCACTGATTCAACACTCCTTCCCAAACAACAGGCTATGATTAAGTGTTCCAGGAATGTTTTTTTCTGGGATGGCCCCGCCAACCAGTCACGGCAGCACAGGGAGAGGTCTGCACTGCCTGAGACCGGCTGGTCTCCCACAGGGAGAGGTCAGCACTGCCTGGGACCGGCTCGTCTCCCACAGGGGGTACTGAGACACGGCACAGAGAGAGGCAAGCCCCACCTGCAAGAGAAACCTCCCTCATTCCCAGCCTCGGTCACAGGCGCCATTCCGCTATTTCCATTTCCATCCCATTCTGGGCATTAATGCTACAAATGTCATATTTCTGTAAAGCCGATCTGAAGAAAAACCACACAGCGAAGCACTACAGCAGATCACGTATATTAATGAAGGTTTCCCAAGTAATCCAGGTGTTTGTTTTTAAATTATAAGTTTAACAGTCATATAATAATCAATATAATAAGCACAACAACATATAATAATGCAAATCTAACACAAGGGTTGCACACTGGCACGCACTGCTGCCTCTCCACTCTGGAGCCCTGGGCTCAATTCTGGCCTGGAGAATGTTCTGTGTGGAGTCTGCATGTTCTCTGGGCACTGTGGTGCCCTCCCACCCTCCTAAGTACCAGAAATAGCTTCTTATACCCTCCTAAGTACCTGCAGGTAAACTGCCAGCTCTATAGAGATTGAAGAGGTTCAAGTTTTCAATTAGAAATCAGCCTTTACTTATCTCTATAGAATCATATAGATTATATATTCAGCCGGGGTGGGCTCTGGGACTGCTGCAGTCCTTACAAGGAATAAGACACTTTCCGATATTGGGCGGATAAGAACACAAGAAGTAAAGAAATCTATGCCGGCCTTATCTTGCTCATTGCGTTGCTAATAGCTTATCGATCAGAAAGTCTCATTTAGCCTTTCTCCAAAGAAACACAGGGGCTTTCCTGTGTAGCCGGGCAGATCAAGCCCATTATCCACAACCTGGCGTTACAAAGGAACTTCTCTCGTCCCTACAACTACACAGTTTTAAGGCGACGTCACAATATTTAAACAAAATTCCCTTTTGACATGAGCCCTTCAGTTCAGCTTTCCAAAACTTTCCAGCAAATTTCCAGGTAGCTATTATACAGTACGAGCTCATGGTATGTTAATGCATGCTTCAACACGTGAAGATATGTGTTTAAATATAAGTCTTCTGTGGGCTGCAATTTCCAAAGAATTCGCGCTGCAGTGTGGGTGGAAAGGCTACATAATAATAACAGATGTGCTGATAATACTATAGCAACTGTACATTACATAATTAAGGTAATACGTCAGTTACTTAATTATTATTAAGTATAATTCCTAAACAACCTGCGCTTATTGCAAATACGTCAAAATACCGTGTTTGATGATGACAATAAAACGCTGAATAAGATAGAAAACCGGTCAACGAAGCTCATGCCACTTTTGAAAACCATTTTCCTGCACGAAACCGGAGTTTTTCGCCAACAGAAAAAGAACCCTGCTTGACAATCGCATTTATTGAATCTCAGTTCAAAGCTCCAGTAAACTGCTACTTGTGTGCCTTTTTTAAAACAATATGTAACAGAACAAAACACGACACCTTCCGTCTAGGACTTTTAAAGCTAAACCAGGTCGGGGGTTTTTGTTATGTGGACTTTTTGACATACCCACTCGAAAGTCCTTCAAAATCCGTTCATACTACAAGAGAAAACCTAAAAAAAAGGCGAAAAGACGAGTAACTGAATACGTTACCTATACTGTCATATGATATCTGCGGCTGTTCTCCCCAGCAAAAAAAAATAAATAATAATAATAAAGGAGAAATCCCCGGAACTACGGAAGAGTAAGAAGCTTACCGAGTGGACGACGACTCTTATGATTATTTTTTAAATTCAACTCGCTTCTGCCCTCGCCGCGACAGCAGGCAGCCTGCTTCCCCCCCACCCCCCCCACACAGTGATGTGTACAACACTCAAACTTCAGCTCCCGACCCTGACCACCTCGCCTCCAGCAGCCAGCAGGCCGGACCACACACACACACAGAAATCCCCACGCACACACACACAGAGACAAATCCCCACGCACACACTTCTCGAAGTTCAGGTTCAACGGACAGCGGAGGGGCCGGGGCTTTGACAGCTTGTAAAAAAAAACAAACACCACCACCATCAAGGCTGGTTCCCCGTCTTCCTCTCTCCTGAGACTGGGCTCTGCGTCTGTGTGTGTGTGTCAAAACGAGTCTCTTAGTGTCTCGGAACGACTCATTACGATACGTCTTCACGTCGCCCTGCCGGGACAGAGGGGGGCTCCCGGTGTCGGGACACCATCGGAGAGGTGCCTTCTCCCCCCCCCACCCCCAAAGACAGCGGAGATCCGTCGCCACACGCCTACCTCGACCTGGTTGATCCGCGTCCTCGGGTTGACTTGGGCCGCCAAAGTCTGGTCTTCGTCGGCTCCCACTGTCGCTACCGCCGGCGCATCGTGAGCTCCTGGGCGGTCGGCTCGGCTCAGGCCCCGGGGCGCTCGTCGTCTCTCCCCGACACCAGGCGCGCCAGCATGTCCCCCTCACCGGCGACCGGACGGCTTGTACAGCGGACCCGCAGCCCGTCAGGAGCAGGCGATTTCCACTTTCCTCGTTTGGTGTAAACGCGGCTGGATCGGGGTGAACTAAATCGTAAACATCCTCCTCAAGGAAAACCAGCCCACTGCACCGCGTCACCCTTTCCCAGATCTGAGATCTTCTCTCTCTCTCTCCTCTTCCCCGGCGGTTGGCCTCAGGTCTCGCTTCCGCTCCGCGAGCGCGCTCACGTCAGGCTGCGGAGGCGCGCACGTCCGCCGGAAAGAACGAGGACGTCACAGAGCGCAGCGCGACCTCGCGTGAGGGCCCCAGGCTGGGGTGACAAACGCTCTGGGGATGTTTTTCTACTGTCTACACATTATAATAATCATAATAATTGATCATTCCTTTTCTGGACACTCCACTCAAAAGCGCTTTACAGGTCATGGGGACTCCCCTACACCACCAGCAGTGTGCAGCCCCCACCTGGATGATGTGACGGCAGCCATAGTGCACCAGTACTCTCCCCACACAATAGCTCACAGTAATGAAGACAGTTCAGAGATGGGGATTATTAGGAGGCCATGATTGGTAAAGGCCAGGGGGAAATGTGGCCAGGACGCCAGGGTTACACCCCTGCTCTTTTCGAGAAACACCCGGGAATTTTTAATGACCACAGAGAGTCTGGACCTCGGTTTTACGTCTCATCCGAAGGACATTTTACACTATAGTGTCCCCCGTCACTATATACTGAATGATTAGGACCGACACTGACCACAGGGTGAGCACCCCCTACAGGCAACACTAACACCTCTTCCGGCAGATTCTTAGTTTTTTCCCAGGAGTCTCCCATCCAGGTACTGGCCAGGCTCACACCTGCTGGGCTTCAGTGGGCTGCCAGGGGTGAGCTGCAGGGTGATATGGCTGCTGGCCTTTCATTATTCACCTTCACTGCAGCCTGCACTCCTTTGCTTCTCAAAATATAACCTCTCACCCCTTATCGGAATCACCAAAGAAGGTCAATTCTCCAAGCCTAAGATGAACCATAACAATGGAATGAAAGATACGGGATTAAGTTTTATTTTAATTTCACAGTAAAATTAAGAACACATGGAAAAATACACTTTTCTATATTTATACATTTAATTGGTCTGTAGAATTAAGAATACATGAAGAATTACACATATTTATGAGTTTACATTGCAATACATGGGCTTGATAATACAAAATTAGTTGTACTTACATGCATGTGTTTAATTTTTGTTTTGGATGATTTGCTTTATAAAACATCCAGCCTGACTCGCTCTACCAGAAAGGGCATCCCACACCCCAGGTTAAGAACCACTGACCTAGATAATATTGTTTTATTCAGTCCCTGCACTCTGCAGATTCCTCGTGGGAGTTATTATCCTCCCACGGTGTTTAGCTTTATTTAGCTTAATAAATGTTTTTAAAAAGGCCCCCCGCAAGGTCACTTGAAAAAAAGTTTCTGGTGTGTACAGAACAATCTCCTTCCTCTCGGTGTGAATGTAAGGACAAGACGTGTAGTGCTCAGAAAGCCGTATGCCAACTCAACTCGGTTCCTGGCCAAGTGCTTTCCCTCAGGCTCACGTGCTCGGTAAACAAGGCAGCCTTGTGAATGGGGCAGGGTGCCGCAGCCTGTCAGGCCGACCAATGGGGACGCAGCAGTGCTCTCCTGACTGTCCACCCCCAGCTCTGCACCGCACGCGATGGCCTGCCTGTTTACAGGAGTCACCCCCCCACAGCCTGCTCTGCGCAATCGGAAAGCCAGAGGGACTGAGACACCATAGGGTTTTTTTTCTATTGTCATAATATAAATAAACCCCCCCCCAGAGACAGAGATGCATTCATGTGACTTTGTCCTACTGTCATGAAATCGGAAACCCAGACACAGAGATGCGTTGAAAGGGTTTTTGTTTTCTTTTCTATTGTCACACGAAAAGCTGGCAACTGATCCTTCACAAGCCATGCAGCAGCTGGAGGGAGAAGAGGCCAGAATGGCGTCATTCAGTCCCTCGCTTACAGATCTCTTTCCCTTGAGGGCGTGCCTAGTGACAAAATACCGTCAGCCTGGAAGAATAGGATTCATTCTGTAAAAATCTAAATCAATTGTCTTTGAGTCTGGGTTCACACAAAGGACATTGCCACCTGATGCTCTCCTCTGTCACGTAACACAAACATCCAGTTATATTAAGCCACAGATAAAAAACAAGTTGAATTGAAATGCCTTTCATTTTACTATGGGGGAAAAAATGTCTTATGATCCCAGGAAAGGTGACAGAGGTTGAATGATTTGACTCTTATCAGGAGGGCCTTACGGAATTTGCAGGAAGATATCGAAATCACGAAAGCATGAAGCCGCTGATCTATTAGGAGACAAAACAGGAATGAAGTTAATGTTCTGTTGTTTTTTTCTACAAGGTTTAGAATAGGTTCTGTTTGAAGAGAAAGAGGGGTGTGTTGCTTGTGGAGCAAAATGCCAGTGAAAGCAAGCCTGTTTGTTGAGTACTTAAATATCAGAGCAGTTTCATAGCTGGAGGCAGGATGAATTGAACACGAAAATGCAAAACGTATTTAATACACATAAGATGCTAATCCAGAGCCTTGGGTTCAGCAATAAAAGATGCCAGGAACATAGGTATTATTTAAATTCATTCAACACAAGTACACAAAAATCTTGAAACCCCATCACATATTTGGAAAATGTCCTGCTACAGCCCAGCTCAGCTTCTATCGTCTTGACACAGTTTGACACAGGTGCAAGCAAATTTGTACAGGTGCCAGAATAGGATGTTTCTTATGCTGTATCAAGAGAGCTGTGATACAGTTTGACCTTTTTAATGTCAAAGTCCAAAAGGTACATGAAAGGCCCAAGTTATGGTCACTGTCAAACACTTACCCTGTCCTGTCCTACCACTACACAGGATATAGCAGTACAGCACTGGCTCTAATAATCATTTACAACATTGGCTCAATTCCAGATCCTTAATTATAATAGAGAATCCAATGAATAAACTTTAACTTATCTTTCTTGTTATAACTAACTGCTCTTTCAGAACAGTTGAGTATTATTTTAAGGTGTAAAATACAACTCACTTATCAATGCGTCCTATGATATACTTAGTTTAATTACTCAAATAGTTCATGCTATCTTTATAGATTTGCATTATACAACCATTCAACTTTAGTTGTTCATTTGCCTGTTCAATAACAGATCTCAATAAAACTGAACTCAGCAATTGTGACTCATAGGTGGAACTCACACCAGAAGTATCATTCTAACAGGATAAGACACTAGCACAACCATTGAGGTCAATCGCTGTGTAATCTCTGAGGTTAAGAACACAACGTTGTGGCACAGCTTCTGCCTGTTCTGAGAAACAGTCATAGTCTGAAAATTAAAAGAGCTCTTCTGTAAGGGCCTGACCTAGCCACTTGTCTAGTTCAAACCCTATCAAGAGCAAGAAACATTAAACATTACACCCCTGGTATCCTTATACTAATGAATTAGATTCATTTACAAATGCCTTCAAATTACTGATCCTTAATCCATTCACTTGGCACAGTACCATGGGACTATGGAAAACAAATTGGAGTCAAATCCCATTTTTGTTTCTTGCTAATTTGCAAATAAAATGATTGTTTCAGCCAACAGTTCTATTCCGGAAATCCTGTCCCATTAGGTCATTTACTTTCCAGAAACCTTCTTTAAGTAGTTTCAGGCCTGCATCACAGACTCATCTAATTTGAATTTGAAATTAAAACATTTCTCCCACATTAGTCCCAGTTGGGTCAAATTTGAGCCTTGAAAAACTGTTTTTCATCCAGTTCTGAGCCACCTCTGCTACTCTGGGCCACATGAATTTAAGAGCATTATTTATTTTTATGCCAAAGAGGAAACACGAAGTTGACTGTTTCATCTCTAGAAATGAGGAAGGAATTTCTTAAGAAATCATGTGCGAATTCATTCTTCATTTGTTAAATAATGGTTCCCCATTTCCTGAAAAAGATACAGATAGGTCAGGGAATCCACAGACGTGCAGTACCACTGCACACCTGATGAGATGGAGAAACCGCATCACCAGATTAACTGGGGGGGATTCTAGGGGGGTTAGATGGTTGAAACCAAGACTAGAATTTAGGCAAGATGACTGGATTAATACCCATAGTCTTACAAACAGTGCCATGTGTTCTTCAATTACCAAGAAGTCAGGATGTTTGTGTAACGTGTCACAGGGAGGACAGCACCATGCACCTGGTCACCTTGCTAGAACATTCATTGCGGAAATTCTCATTCAAAGGGAGGAGGAAGCAACCTACAGGCCTGCCAACAATCACTTACAGACATGCAATCTAATCTTGGGAGATCTCCCATTCCAGTACTGACCAGTCCCATGCCTCACGCAGCTTCCAGATCTCCCCAAGGAGATCGGACCGGAAGGCAGCAGTGCTGCCGTCACGACCCGTAATGGCTGCCCGAGAGCGGATGGGGGTTAGCAGCTACAGGGCAGATCCAGCTCAGGCTTTTCTCTTGACAGGAAACATGGGCCTGCAGTAGAGCACCTGGATGCAGACCTTCCCCAGCCTCAGGAGGCAGACTTCAAAGCCGACGGACACAGAAGGAAGGCCGCAAATGACAGAAGGCCGTCTGACCCATCGAGCTAGTGCGATTGCTAGTTTAACGAGGATCCCAGCAAGCCATTTCTCGGAAAAGGACAGCGACAGCCACAGATGCACAAGCCTCCCTCCCATGAGTCTCTCTTTGCTTGCATGGCCAAAGGAGATAAGCAAATTCAACCCCACCTTACCCAACTGAAACTTAATATAGAAGTAACCCTCCCCAGTCTTTTTCTGCCACTGTTTCCAAAGTTTAGCATTCTTCCCCTATACAAACTGAAGTGACCCAACCATATATATCCTCTTTAGTGGGATCAATTATCCTTAATGGAAGCAGGCCATTATGTAAGGAAAAGCCCCCAGATTAACTATGCTAATAATAGCTTTGAAAGTTCAGTTTAGAGGACCAAATTAAACTCGACAATTAGGCAACTGCAAAAGACAACCAATGCAAAGTTTATTCATACACACATCAAGCTGGTGGAACAGGTAATAAAAGCACACAAGTTTATTACAAAACTGAAAAGGGCAGACTAAGCCCACAGATAATATGGAAATCAGGAAGTTCAACATTGCAAAACCTGTTTCAATTCAAAACATTTTTAGGAAGACAAGCAGCTGTACTAAAACAGTCAAATGTGGGTCAAGAGAATTCCTTCTTCCAAAGGCACAGTAGGAAACTATACTGATCTAGCAGGAACCAGTTTTTTTTTTAATAAAGAACAGGATACACTGTTTATCTTCCTTACATGAAAAGGCTTGGGACAAGGGATATTTACTTAAACCGACAAATATAAATATAACGAAACCTAGGATCTACTAACTTCAACTGAGCTTTTCTGTCTACCTCAGCATCAGTAATACAAAACTTCACACAATTTCGGCAAAAGAGGCAACTGGACTGAAGTAATATTTTAAATGTCTAATAGCTTGAGATGGATTCTATCCCGCCTGGCCTGAGCATTATGTCCATAACATTGGGTTTTGCCTTCTGCTCAGCAGCTGTCCACAGGAATGAGGCTGAAGGAAATACTGCATTTTCTGACACAGGGCACCTGTTCACTTCTACAATTATGCAACATGCTTTCAGCCAATAACTGTGGTGTTAGCTGGAAACAGATTGGTCTTAAGCCAACCATGCATCGAGAGCTAGACCTAAAGTCCATGTGTATGAGAAACACCTAGAGAAAGTGGCACAGTACTTCTGTTACCTCACCAGGGAGACGCCCCAGAAGCAAGACAGTTAAAAAAAAATAAACGGAAAGACTGTGTGCGTGTTCTTCCCAGACATTGAGAGAAACCCACTTTATGTCCCTGCGCTCTTTAGAGTTAAGAGGTTTTACAGACTCCTAGTGCACGTTAATAAAAGGCGTCACAGTTCCTGGGGGATAACGCGCATACATTGAACTCATTCATAGATTGTAGTCTGGTTTAAGGACATCCTATTCAACTAATCTTACATTACTATAGTACAATACCCCTTCCACTTAATGGCATTTAGATGCAAACCAGCAAAAAGAACATAGGACTGGGATGTTACTCATCAGTTTGTGTATCAGCTTGGTGCCAATGTGTAGCCTTGAATAGAAGTGCAATTGTCACCATTGCAAAACCAGAAGCCAAAATACTAGAAAGGGAACAACAGCAAAAAGAAACTCCACTTCCCGTTCTGTAAATGAAGAAACATTTCCAGTCTAGTTCCCTCTTTTGAGTTCAATACAGCATTTGTATACGGGTAAAGACAAGACTTGTTAAAAACAGTCACAGCCCATTGGTCATCGAGTGATCATCCTTCTAACGCTCATGTCGTATCCTCCGATACAAACTGCAGTCGAACAGGTTCTTTCCACCAACACTGGAAGTCCCAAGCAGGGTTCTGCACAGCTGCCAGCCTATATTACCAGGAACCGGTTTCCAACAAGACCCAGGTGTAATTGCCTGTAGAGAAGTGGAAAACAAGCAATTTTGGTTAGATCAAGAACTAAACATCTGAAAAAGAAACAAATGTTTTTAAAAATGACTATTTACACCACCCACCCAGTTATCCATTTTAAAGTAATCTACAATAAGAACTGGCTGATTTAGTTCCATGAAAAAAAAAATCACACTACCATGACACCAGAAAGTAGAAGATAATGCGCTTTAAATCAGGGGTTCAAACTCAGTTCCCACAGGCCCTCACATCATCCAAGATCCGTTACACAGTTGGTCTAATCAGCAGCACTGCTGTAACACTTCTAGCCAGGCGTTTCGTGCCTTTAAATGAAGTTAACGTTTTGAGTAATCGACTGCAAAAGATCTTAAAAACCACCCTCTTCCTCCAGGAAAATAATTAGGTTAGAACATAAACCAGAAGACACCAGGCCCCCTAGGGATCAAGTCCAAGACCTCTGCCTTAGAAGCTAAATGCTGTTCCTTCTCCAGGAATTGAAATCTACAGGAGAGCCGTGTATCCAGTCAGACTTGCTTAACTTTGAGTAACAAAGCTCCCCATCTTTTTACAGCTGGCAATTTAAAAATATCCGAAGTGAACTACTGCCATCTCTCTCACTGGGTAAAAGCAGAGAGAACCGAATATTCAGAGTACAGTACCCAAAGACATTAGAGTTTGCACACAAAACAGCATAGCTGCCCAAGTTGAATAATTAACCCCACTTGCAAACATGGGTGAAACAAAAGAGCAGATTGCCAACCTCCAGCACCACTGCCATTTGACGCCACTGCCTTCAATATTTGCATGTGTGAGTAGGTGTGGTGCTGTTGGCAGGAGTTAGCAGAAATGATCCAGAAGAGACTAGCATTCAATTGACATTTCCCCTTCCCACAGCAAAACGAAACTTTAACCCAACTAGGCACATCTTTTTTAAAATAAAAGATATTAACCCATGCATGTAAATCCATTTGTAATGCACTAGTAAAGTGTCTCCCCCTCCTTACATGGTTTTCCCCAAAAAGAATTTAAAGGGCTTTTAAATTCAGCTTAATGGAAAATTAATGGGATGGTCAGATTTTCCCTGACATTTCAGGGAAAATGAAAGAAGCCCTAGATGTACATCTTGCTGTGTTTTATTTTTTTTTTTAGTTTGCATTTGCCCATCTCCCTTTAGCAGTCCCTGAGTTTTCGACTGCTTCCTATTTGAAGGAGACTCATCACCCTTTAGATTTAGAATGATCGACTATTTCAAACACATCACACAGCTCCATTCCATTGAGAAGTTATGTTTGGTACTCGTATTCCCAGTCAAATATCGATGAAAATAAACAGCTCAGGATTAAATTGCTGCAGAACTTATGGAGTCCCTGCGAAATTAAGCGAAAAAGCAGCTTGGGCACCGCCTTGCGTTTTTAACTGGGGAAAGGGAAAAATCAGCTTACGACACTTTTAAAGGGCCATCATGTGATTTAAAACAAACACTGCAAACAAAAGAGGCCTAAATATCTACAAATCCTTGTTAATGCTGCCATTGTGAGAAGTGTTTAAAGTAGTGTGTGCAGTATTATACATGAGCATCAAAGAGCTGACTGCATGCTCACACCTGCTACTGCCAGAGTACACTACCCTGGTATAATCTAGGTCAGGGGCTGGCTACAGTATACATGGCTAACCCTGACAAACAGGGCCAGCAACACAGTAGCCATTTCCCCAGACCAAATTAGATTATGTTAAACAAGCCACTTAACTTAAGCCACTTAGGAGGAAAAATGATTAAATCCAGAAATACCTTTCGCCCTCTGCCTACACTCCTGAAGGAGAAATGCTTTTTTTTCTAGGCAGCTCAAACCTGTATCGGTGAACACCAGCACTATATCAAGCTGCTATGGTGTCCCACGTACTACTTCAGATAAAGAATGATGCTTCTTCAGGTCATCAGAGGTTGAGGATGGATGCAACTTACTCACACAGAAACAGGTTCTTACCAACATGCATAAAGGACAGGTGCAGAGGGCTTTAGGGCAGCCAGGTTTTCTTCAATATCAGGAACTTGTCTTTCAGAGTTCCAGAAACAGAGTCTGTAAGTTGAAGAGCAGGTCACACATTATGCACGTTTTAATTACAATGAAATGTGCATCCTAACGAAGTCTGTTGAGGCAAAGTCTGGCAGCGAGCACCACAGCTCAGTATTTCCATCCCAACAGGCTACAACAGCTGCAAGTGATCAGTACTTCACACTAAGATCCATGACAACACACCTTGCGGGCAGACGTAACACGGGATATTAAGGCACAAAAGGAGAGCCCCAGTAGACAGCCTCCTGCCTAGGAGACCTGGGTCTGTACGATTAACTCCATCATGCCCTGAACCAGAGAAATAGCCTGGCAGCAGCTGGAACAGCAGGAAAGCACATGACACAGTTAAGGGAATAACAGAAGACATCCCCCCCCCAAGACGACATGGTCATAAAATAACATCCATACAGTCAGGGATGGGGGAGATTGATGTCAAACCCTCCTTACCAAGGGCACCAAAAATGCACCATCCCCAACGTACCAAACATTCGTTGCACAGCACCAGATTTTATGAATGAGGTGCAGAGGCAGGAATTTTGGAGAAGATCAGTGTTGAAAACGGCATGCTTCTCTTGACACTTGAGAAACCTTACCTTTATTGAAAGCAACCAGCGCCGCCTGCTGGGACGACACACGTACGACACGTCCTCGCACAGTGACGGTACACGCGGTGTGTCTTGCTGGGGGGTTTTCTTGAAAAACGCGGCGAGGCCGGTGGGGACCTGTGAAAGCGACACCCTTGTGAAGATTCAGATTGCACAGGCGGTCCGTCGGTAAAGCAAAAAGGTTTTTACAAGTCGAAATCTCGTCTCGGTAGAAGAGTCCAGCTCGAAAATAAAACAAAACCATCCACTTTAAAATGAGACCTATTGTACACACGCAAGACGTGTAAACTCACCCCTTGAACGATTTCGGCCAAAGTAAAAGTGACCTAAAGGCACGTGAAGAACTAAGAGCGACGCGCGCACACACAAACACGACAAACAGAAACTCACCGCATGATTTAAGTCCACCAGTTTCCAAGCTCAGAGCTGCAGAACCCGCCACCCTCCCGTGCATCCGAAGGAGCTAGTTTAGCCCATTGTCCTTGAGAGGACACAGCGTACAGAGTAGTCTGGGTTTTTTTTAGCACTCATGCTTCCCGTGGTCTAGCTATACCCACAATTAAACACGAATGTCCTTCTCGAAAGAACAAAACACCCATATTCCTTCCAATTCCCCCCCCACCAAACCCTCGGAAAACTAACAGCATACTTAAACCACCCTACTCGCATCTTCAAACAACTCCTCTCCCTATAAGCACCTCACTTCCGCGTAATTTGCTAGGAGACGGCGGCTCCTATTGGCTGTTACCTCAGCCAATAAAAGGACAGAAAGCAGATCACGTGTATCCCGGGCCCGGAAGGGGGGGGGGTTGGCTCATTAGTGTTAAAAGATGCACAGGTTTTATTACCTTTTCTAACGCCCGTCTTAAACAGAGCTCAATAGACATGGGGGTGGAAACGGAGGTCAATTCGTTCCTGAACAGCAAATCAAAATACTGCCTAACCCAATCTGCTTGTTAAGGATCCTTCTTCACCCTTACGAAGGGAAAAGGTAATGAAGTAAGAGAGTCGTTAAAACACCCCTGCGCAAACCTCCACATCCATGATCGGAAAGCCACTTCTTCCCGGTAAACGGCACCACCCTCCTTCTGAAAACAGATTTTTAAAATCCACTTCCAGTTATTGTTTATGCTCCTGGAACCCCGTTCGGATCACCTGATCGCGTTCAACAGGGCTGCGTGAGTCACGTGTTAGAGCCCCGGTCCGGGTGTGACTCTTGTGCCTCTATCCCAGGACTGAAGACCTTAGTGTTAGCGGCAACCGCACCCGAAGAGAGAGGAGAGGCAGTCCCGTTGTCTAAGTTTAGCCAGTAATTAGCTGACTTACTTCATTAGGGGCTGAGATACTGCAGATTGAAAACCCACAGACACGCCAACCGTTCCCGACCAGGACTGGACAATCTTGTCCTAGTGGACAATGGTATCTGCAGGTTCTCATCTCATCAAATCTCTTATCTACCCAATTGATCTAATTATTGTCTTAACAGGTGATTAACGCCTTTTCCTGGTTCTTTGGGCCATGAAGATGTAAGCAAACCTACAAAACCATCTGTTCAGCTCCTGAGTTCTGAACAGCTCATACAGCCACAGATAAGCTGAGCAGCTGGAGAACTATTGTGACACACTATTGATGGCAGTGATACATACATACAGAAATTCACTGACCGAGGTCAGATATATATGCTCCTGGGTTACAGGTGATCCCTAACACAGTGCTTTTTTACAAGGGAAATGAATAGGCAATTTGGATTGCTTCCCTACAAAAGGGATTTTTAATGCTGTTAGTGTTTTGTTTTAGTTGGACGGTGTATATCCACATAACATTTTTGTTTTCTGCATCTCAATCAATTGACAAACTGCTGAATGCA
The DNA here is from genome assembly GCF_055471065.1 of Atractosteus spatula. Lineage (NCBI taxonomy): Eukaryota > Metazoa > Chordata > Actinopteri > Semionotiformes > Lepisosteidae > Atractosteus > Atractosteus spatula. The sequence goes on along the minus strand of NC_142716.1, from coordinate 47,874,645 downwards.
GGGGAGCATTAGTGTTTCAGCCGTTTCTATTCAATCAGACTTCACAAGCAAACAGAACCCAGACCTTAATACCTAATCCCACTATCTCATTATTATTTCTCTTTCCTCTTGCTCGCAATGGGCTTTAATGCACTAGGGTGGCCATACATTTTGCTTAAAATCCACTTTTCATAATTTGCATTTTAAAGCAAGTGCTTTCCATGTTAATTAACTGCCATCCTATTAATCAAGTAATGCGATGCTCTGAGGGGCAACTCCAATATGTTCTAATTAACCCTAAATTACAACAGGGCTTCTGCAATGCTGTTGCCTAATTGATTTTGCAGTTATGGATGAACTATTGTACGTGTGCTACATTCGAAGAACCAGACAGAAGGGCTAATCATGTGCAATAATCAATATTTGAAAAAAAAACATTAAAATGGTATTTCTAAGCAAGTGATTGGTAATTAACCTTTCCCTGGGCTTGTTACAGACAGCCGTTCTGTTGCGCAAACAAGACAGTGCTTAAAGATTTCCAGCAGGTGTCGCTAGTAGCTTTACCTTCCTAGAAGATAACCCTAAAGGTCTGCTTCAGCTGTAGACCACACTTGCTCTCAAAACTCCGTTCACAGTAGGGAAGAGAAGTGAGTCAGGACCCCCACCCTCACTGAGGGTTACACTATTTCTTTTCTCTTCTGGCTGGGGAGGGAGTGGGTCCTTTAGGATTACTGGAAGTATGCAATTCTAAAGGGTAGTTCATTTTCTCTTCTGCTGCGTATTTATAGTCTGTGCTGCAATGTAACATAACATCAGCAATACTCTAGTCAGTCATTGTACAGTCTCGGCGGGTTTTAGTTATGATTTTTATGCTTGTGATTTTTGCTAGTGCCCAGGTCTGCTCAAAGTGTACAATCTGAGAACAATGTGAATTCCCGAGATCCCCAGAAGGTACAGGCCACTCAGCTGTCTCCTGGCAGATGACCTTTAACCTTTCCCTAGACCCGTAAGCCCCAGGAGCCCTGCTGCAGAAGACCCTCATGAAAGAGATGCTGCTGCCAGCCTGGGCGCCATGGAAACGTGAGAAGCTCCAGTGGCGCTTGGTGAGTGATGACTAGAGAGAGCTGCAGCTCCAGGGAGACAGCCCCTCTCCAGCAACGTGCTCATGACTCGCTGTCTTCTGCACTCACCCCGCAACCCTGCGACCTCACCTTAGAGCTGCTGTCATCAGTGCCCTTTTACACGCAGACTGCATGACTGTTCAGACCTGCTGCCAGATACTGCTCTTTCCAAATGAAGAGTCAAACAAATCAGTGTGGTGCTCCCCAAAACCCTCTCTGGTTCAACAACCTAACCAATTATGAAAAGCATATTTCTATGCTATGGTGCATTGCAGCAGCAGCGTTTTTGCACAACTACACCACAAACTTCTGTATTTACTTCCCCCAGAAGATCAGAAAACCCTCAACAGGTCAGTTTCTTGAGAGGTCTGCCTTTGTATTGATTCATCCATTATTAATTCAAGCAAGCAGTAATTTAAAAAAGATATGTCTAATAGATTCAGATGCTCCGTGGCATACATTTTCAAATACTGTGCGATCTTTCTTGCATTTTTCATTTTTTCTCTGTCCATACACAGACATGCACTGAAACAATTACCCCCCCCCCCCCCAACACACCTCCCCCACACACACACACACAACTCCCACAAACACCTACACACTGACACATGGGCTGCATCTCGTCTTCTCAGTGCTGTGCGAGTTTGGCAGAAATGGATGGGCAGAAAACAGCAAGGAACATCCTTGTTAATATTTAAAACCCTTAGAAGCTGGACCCACAGGGCAGCGTCTGCAGTGTGATGTTGCTTTGTTATTGATACACAAAAGAAAGAGGTCTGTCAAGCTCTTCTGCAGACAACCATGAGGAAAGCTTTAAAGACATCAGTCTGAGAGCTCCAGCAGTTGAAGGAGTAGCTTAATGTCCCAACAGAAGAGTGCCAGCAATGCAATTGTGCGGCACGAGAGAGATGTGTTCATCTCACCCTCTCTCCTGCCCTTGGGAGATGTACTGTACATGGTGGCTTCTATTAGTGCTTCTGCCACTGGTGCAAGCCTCTTTCGCTGGAGCGACTATAGGCAGCACATGCATTGCGACTGGTATTTTAATGACAGACTCTGAACAGCTCAACTGTATTCTCACAACAGGAAGCAAGCTCTTGCTTCTCCTACGGCAGTTGACATTATGATAAATTGTCTCAACTCTCTGGTTTTGAAAGAGCGCCCAAGAGACCGATGGAGATAGCAGAGGCACACAGTCCCTCTCTCATGTTGCTGGCTGTGTGAGGAATTTAATTTAGTAATCTTTGGAGGCAATGTGACAGAAGGCAGGTTTAAAGAGAACCAGGTCCTGACAGCAATCTCGGTCAAACTAATTTACAGATAACCTGATTTTTTTTCCCTCTGCATTCATGAAATTGGAAACTTATGAAGACAAATGTTCTTTTTTGCTGCACCCACACTCACTGACAATAAATCTGTAGGAAGAAGAGAACATGCAAGTGTGATATTGTGTGGTTTTGGTTCCAATTTCACATTAAAAGAAAGCAGTCTTGTATGAACTTGATAGTGATAGAAATGCAAATGCTTTTGCAATTAAATTACATTCAATCAATTAATTTGCAATGGAGCCTTTAGCAGCAGTTAGACAAAGAGTGTTACAGAATTCTACAGCAGTTGATAGTATTGAACGGTAAATATAAGGCAGTGCAAGAAAAGGATACTCTACAGAATTTCAAGATACAGTTATTACATTGTAATGCACTGATTGCTGATTTAATTGCATGACAAAGCAGCTTTAAAAGTATGCAGAGCTTCACTGCACCTCATCCTCAATAAAAACGTTAAACCTCAGTGCTCTGTCAGTAGTGTTCTGAAACTATAATAACAGAAGACTAACAGCAGTTGTTAACTCGGGAGACAAAGGAGGACACTAAACTGCAGACAGAGCTGTCAAACGGGATTCATAGCAAAACAGTTTGGAAGAATCCTTTAAAACAGTGCTCAGTCTGACGTTTGTTCTGTGGTGTAAACATGTTGACGGAACGCTTTTTATTTGCCGTGAATTCTTACTGATCATGTCTTTCGTACGACTATATTGTATTGTGATGCTCTTGGTGAGTTTATGCTACAGTAACATGTATTCATACTCATGTTGGACCATCACTGACAGACGATTTAGCCTGAAAGTCCAGAACATCTGTTGAAAGCTGTTAACATGTCTTTCACAACTCATGGTATTTAAAGTGTTTTGTACCCCAGTAATCAGTATTTATTGTGTCCTCCTCTGGCAGCAGCAGCCTGAAGGAGGTTGTTCCTCCAGCCTTTTAATATTTCGATGCAGTAAATTGAGTAATCGAGGGATTTTTCACCATTCCACCACGTGAAATTCCAGTTTGTGTGTTCGACCTTCTTCAGCCGAACATTCCTCCTGAGGCTGGAGAATGAGAATCAGATAGCCAGTCAGCAGCACTGGTTTTTACACTCTCTCGAGCTTTTTGTCACTAGGTCTAATCGAGGCTTTGTATCGTCATCCTATGATGATGTCCATTTTTTGCCAAAGGTGAGTTTTGTGAGAGTAGGCCCCAGTTTTTGGCTAAATTAATGAGGTAAACTTTGTAACCCCTCTTTTTGTAATTGAATGTTTGACGTTGCTGTCCACAGGTGAGAATTATCCTCCCAGACCTCTTTCTGACTGCCTAGTGTAATCTAACCCCTCCTCTTCCTGGTCGAGAAGTAACCACCACACTGGCCCTGAACCTCTGTTATAGACAACACAGTCTGGACTAGGATGACTTGCAGACTTCCTTACACCCATCTCAAGAGCCGTCTTGTACCCTAGACCTTTGGATAATCCTCTGACTTCCCCTATGCTTTGCTTCTGCGTTCAGTATTTTTAAATACATACTATAGTACCAGTCACAAACACGTCTGGAAACGTCTGTAAGCTTTCTGTGGCTTTATGAAACTACCAGATGACAAGAATTATCTTTACATCATAGATTTGTTCATTTACGTCTCTGTTCTACTTGCTTTTACAAAGTGTGAATACATTTTAACATTGTGCTTTTAGAAATATATGTAATTATCCCTTTACAGTTATGCCATTTGCTCTGTTCAGCCCACCATTTTAATACATCTCCATCACATGTACAGTAGATTAATAAAAGGTGAAGAATCGCGAAGCAGACCTGCATGTTCTTAGCTAGGTCACCTTACTGCTCATCATGTGAATAAATAAATTTGAATAGGAAATCCATTCTGTTTTTTACTGTGGTATACCAAAATAAGCTTTGAAAAGAGATGTTCTTACCTTATCGTCTATTAGGACTCTAAAGACGTCAGATAGTAACATTAAGTTTGTATTCTGGACAACACTGACACCAGCAGGAAATTTACAATGTTTTGGCAGAGTTAGCAAAAGCCACAATATATCTGGAGCACTCCCTACATTTTTATTACAGTTTGATTGAAAAAAAGATCCTCATAGGAGGACACCATATTTCATTTACCATGAAAGCAGCAGCGACACTTAGCTGACTGAGTTTCATAATTAAAGAGTGTATTTCAAGCTCGACTAGCCTGTCCTTAAACAACTCACATGGTCCAACATTGTCATGTGGAATAATGCCGCCGAAAGCCCCCCCATGTCTGATACAGCAAAAACTACACCTGCGGACTAAAACCTCTGGAAATGGTTGAATCTCCAGATTCCCCTCTCTCCCGTGGGACGAATCAAAGCTTTATGGAGATGAATGACAAACCAGACCAGAGTGCAGATGCTGCAACTGTGCTCACTCACTGGGGACGAGGAAGACAAGGGAAGACAAGGACAGGAGAGTTTTACGGACATGAGAGATCCTGCCTACAGACCTAGAAGTGTGAAGGGAGACTTGTGAGGTACCGTAAAATATACCAACAGTACAGGATATTTCAAAGACCCTAAATCAAAGATATTTTAATGGCTTGTGATGAAAAGGGAAGCCAGTTCTCTTGAACTCTGATTCACAGACACACAGCTTTAATGTGTAATGCACTGTACTGTATGTTGTCTAAAGACATTCTCAAAGAGCTGCCGAGCTGGCCCGTTAGTGAGAAATTGTGCTAAACTGACTTATCTGGTTAAATAAAGGATTATTATCAAGAGGGGAGGGGGAAGTTTACAAACTAAATATTGTGCTATTTACAAAGCTCTATTTAGCTAGGAGAAACTGCGATTCCAAGGGGATTAGGGCACAAACCGGAATGCTGCTGAGTGCCAATGCACTGGAATGCCAACTGACTCCTCATCCCAGAAATGCCAGATGCTTAGATGCCTATGAAGTGTGTTAACTATACCCAACACGGCCGCGCGGCATCAGCTAACTGGCAAAGCCGGGGAGCTGGCACAGGGGTTCAGCTCTTCTTTCACGCAGGAGCGAGGATCAGCTGGCGGGGAGGCACAGGCGGGCGCTGGAGAGGGAGGAGGATCTGCATGTGGGTCCAGCCAGCCATGCCAGGGCCAGGGCCCTGGCAGCAGCACTGCGGCAGCTCGGATGAAGCGCGACAGAGCTAAACTGCCATTAGCCGTCCCTTGAATAAACTGGCCCATCATCACGGGCATCGAGCATCATTTGGCAGGGGATGTCAGCGGAGTGGAATTAAAGTCAATGCTGTGGAAATGATGAGGCATTAAAATGTAAATAGCCCTGAGGAGACGGCCTGTGCCGGGCCTGGGATGATGTGAGACTTGGAAGGGTCAGCGAATTCAGCCCTTCCCAGCAGTCACCCCTCCGACTCACTGCCTCCCCGCAGTGCCGGGGGGGACATCGCAGGCGCCCCCGCGCTGATGGGTTTTTTGGGGTTGTGATTTCTTTCACGAAGCCAGCTCTATGTCTACATATTCACTCTCGCTCCAACAAGGTTTTCCAGCCTGCTCTTCGCTCGTGCTGACCTGGGCGAACCGCCGGCATCCTAGATGAGAGCTGTGAGCGATTAAACCTGGATACCCCCCCCCCCGGAAAACACACATATGTTGTCTTACCCCTGACTCCCAGGCTTAGATCCTGCTGAGGAGAAAAGTCTTTGATGTTGTTCATAAGGCTTCAGATTGATGATAAAAGAAGCAGGAGTCACCTCTTTTTCTTCCTCAATAATTTATTTTTCTTTTAAATGCATTAAATTCAGACCTCAGTCTTTTTAATTAGGGCTGTGATCTGTGAACCTGAGAGAGGGTCTTGCATAACAAATAACACAGCTCCACTTAACAGCTGGTTTAGTGCTTCACTGTCCGCTGCCTCATCAGTGTATATCAGATATGATGTTTTGTGTCCCCCAGTCTCAGGAGGAATTGATCCCCATGCTGTGACCAGCTCAAGCACCATCTGCCTCCCCTTCTCAATTGGAGCTCCAGGCCAATGAAGTTATAAATCAAGTCAGTAACACATTTTACACTCCAGCTTTCATGCTACTGTTGCAACCTTTCCAAGTGACAGAAAACTATCAGCTTTGTCCAAAAGACTTGATGCTTTCAAATTGACACAGCTAACAGTCAGGTGCTCTGAAACATTACTCTCTAGCACTTTTCTATGCTGTTGCTAGAGTGTACAGTATTCTGATTTTTTTCAACTCCACCTACTCCGTACAGATCTAGTCCAGAAGTCCAGGAAGATTGAAAGGTGAATTCTGTTCTGCAGCTCAGGATTTCGATGGTGCCCAGCCTTACGATGTAGGAGCACAAGAAAATGTGTGTGTCTGTGTCTGTGTCTGTGGCGGGGCCTGTACACAATGTTAAGAACAACAGCAATATAATCAAATAGGAGAGGCATCAGAGCTATTCCTAACAGCACAGTAAAGCTGCCCAGCTCCCTTTCTCAACCTCCCTGTTGAGTGTGTTTAGGAGGTGGGGGGAAAGCAGAGCTCCTGGAAAAAGCCCACACTAACACAGGGTGAACATGCAAACTCCACACAGACAGCACCTGACCAGAATCAATGCCAGGACCCAGCCCTGGAGAGTGGTCATGCTAGCGAGAACAGCAACAACACTCAAATCCCATCTAACGCGTACGGTATGTTTCAGACAAAGGATATATCTACTGGGGATCAAGCTGGACTGCTGGGCAAGCAATAATGTAACATTTACAAAGCGTCTTTGTGCCAGATCTAATATTTGCAGATGTCTAGTAACCTTTAAGCCTTCTTTTGTTTCTCTCGTCCAACTGCAGCTGCCTGACCTGTCTTATTCACAAATTTCATTAATAATAAAGGGACATGCAGCAGCCTGTGCACTGAGCTCCGTGCCCTAAAGCATGCCTTCCCCCACTCCAGTGGCTGTGACCTCCAGCATCTGCTGCCTGTTTCTTCCAGATGAGCTCTCGGTGAATTCACTCACCCTGTTGCTTTCCACTTCAATTCCCTTCAATTTTCTCCTAGCCCCGAGACTGCTGGGGGATTTCAGTTTACCTGTCCAAATTCACAGCAAACTTTTAGGCATAAAATTCTTGAAAGCAAACATTACATCCTTAGCTAAAGAAGTTTTAAAGAAGTCAGTAAAGGCGTGGGAACATGAGAAGATCTCTGGGTTGACTGGGGCTGGGAAGACCAGTTCTGCAAGGGCTACAGGCATGTTTCCTAGGAGCTATGAGCACACACACACATGACACACAGAAGTCATCTCCTCCTAAGTCAGTGATCTTCTTCCAGCCTCCCTCCAGTGTCACAGGGCTCAGTGTGCTGGCGGGGCTAGAGCAGGGATCTGGACAGTGCAGAACTCCATGGCAGAAGACCGACAGAATCCCAGGAGGAGCAGGGAGGGGCGCACTTGTCACACCAGCAGAGAGACCCAGTCCTGCGGGTGATTGAGCCTGACTTGGGTGCTTGGCCTGGCTCTGCTCTGCAGAGTGTGTTGCAGCTCCTAACAGGACAGAGAGTGAAGAAGCGCTTCCTCTTCACAGACGACAAGATCAGGGCTTCTACGTCCTCTGTAGCACGCCGAGCGTCACACCACCCAGTACTGAGAACAACACATTGCAAGAAACACAACCCATCCCTGCGGTTTTAATACGAGGTAAATGCAGCTCTCAGCGGAGACTTCAGCAGGCTGCGTAGAGTGATGAGCTGCCACAGCGGAGGCCCAAGGGTGACTGTACAGTACGTACACTGGAGCAAGTGGAGGACACCACGAAAGCTGCACATTCCCTCTCCTTTTCAATGTGGACTGAACAGCTGATCGCTCCATTGCACCCGGCACGCTGTCCCAGCTCTCCACTCGAACCTGAACCCCCCGTTATGACGTACCGGACTGATTCCTCGTCGCTCCTGGCGTCCTGACACGCTCGGCGATTGCTGTCGGCTTCTTGCAGTTTGCGTCTGTCTCCGCTCACTCTGCAGCCCTGCACGCCCCTCGGCTCTCCTTTTTTTGCGCCCCGCGCCCCTCAGGACAGCATAAATAAGAGATGAGATGCATTCACTCGGAACGCACAATAGAACCTGTCCCGTACTGTAGCACTTGTCTGTAAATCTTTCAGCAGACGCACAGATAGATTGTGACAAAACAATGCTTTCAAACCAGCCCAATACAATTCATGGATATATATATATATGGTATGTTCTTCATATTAAGGGATTTCTTTCCTAAGAAAAATCTGGTTCTGAGACTATGGTTAGGTCCCCGGTCCTTCAAACACATCAGAAGCAACATCACACGCCGACCCTGCTCTGAGCCGGATCGGCAGGCCACAGCTGTGATTTGCATGAGGGGAGTTTGGATTTCCCATGTTATGTGAACTGTTAGTTGTTAACTTAGCTTGGGCCCCCTGTTCCTGCAAGACTTACAAAACCACACTAATTGCCGCCGTGTGTGACCATGAAGGAAACGCCACACATGAATGGGCCAGTAGAGTAAGACAAATTGACCAAAATAAAAAAAAATGAAATTGCAGTAAGGGCTGGCTGGAAGTGTGTTGCAAGTGTTTTTGCAAAACAAAAAAAAAGATGAAATCGTTTTCTGTAAAAGGTCAGTTTTACCCTCTAATATCCTGTAATAGCTCTAGTTCATCAACATGAGAAGATAAATTCTGGGCACAAGCAGCTGTTCTGCCTTCCAGACCTCCCCCTGCATTGCTCGGTCCAACTTCTGCGATTCCTGAGTAATTCCCTGCGCGGGGGGCAGGTATGTTTCCTGAGTCTGCAGGAAGAAGGCACCAGAGAGTCTCATTAAAGCCTGCATGCTCAGACGTTACCTCGCTCTCAACTAAGCAATTTTTTGTGCTCCACAGCACCATATGCTGAAACTTTTTTAAAAGCTATTTAAACTCTCCCGTGTATTGCCTGCGTGCTTCATCGAATAGACTACCCCTCATACGATAGACTTTAATTACACAAGCCCGTCAGAGAGGAATTTCATTTAAAAACAATATGTAGGGAACAATGCAAGGCGGTGTTTTACAGTATAAATGCTGTTACTTGACACCAGAAATTGATGAAGCTAAAATCAGGGGGATATAAAACAACAGCATTTACATTTATGAGCAAAAATTTAACAGCAGCAAAATTATAAAATGAGTCAAGGATAAGACGTCACATTTCTCTGTAAGTTGATCTCCATGTTCCAAAGGGAGCTGGACTCCTTAGTGATAATGAGATCATTCCAGTGAGAGGGATTAGGGACTAAAACTGTCTGGATTGCAGCCACTGGGCCTGTGTTTCTCTACAGGGAGTTTAAGATGTCCTGCTGAGCAGCAGTATCTTGTGCAGCTCTGACATTCAGGGCTGTATTAAAATCAAGACCACATGCCGCCTCATGGATTAATTCATGTCCTCTGCTTTTCCATATTCACCTGATCCTTTTGTGCCTTGATCTTCAGCTCCACGTCCTGCTGTGAAGGACGTGCTGAAGCCTGTGTGTCATTGAAATGCTTCCCCACCTGACTTCCTCCACCCAACACATAAGTACACAAGCGCATAAAACTCCAACAGACCGTGGAGCAGCTAAGAGAAAGACATACTGTACATCAGAGCTTTTCAATGCTGTACCCAGAGAACCACTGCAATGTCTAGAGTTTACTTCACATGAGCTCTGAATGACGTCTTTGACACCTGCGTTGGAGTGCGTAAGCAGACATTTTTTTAATGTGTGCAGGTGTAAAATAATACTCAGGTGGAAGGAAAGCTGGAAGATGCCTGGGGAAGAGCTGAAACCCAGGCTGTATAACAGGATTCCTGGCCCTATAGAAGTTTACTGTGTTAAATTTAATACAGGATATTTGCACATTTACTGTGCAAAGCTTCACTTTGTTGTACCGTGCCTTTTCTCTGGTTTGCCTTTGCATTGACATACTGTCACTGTACAGGTCCTGGGTTCGATTCCAGGCTAGGGCATCTTGTGGTGCGGAGTCTGCATGATCTCCCAGTGGTCACACTCTGTTTCTCTCTGGCCTCCCTGAGCTGAGTTAACTGGCTCTTCCCAACTGTCCTTTCCATGAGGGGAGAGTGAGCCCATTCTCTGACTGGATTAGATAGGATGTAACACTGATACTGTACCATCGTGCGCAATGGTAAATATTCCTGGACTCACATACTGTATTTATAAAACACTACGGTATTTTCATGGTCTTGTGTAGAAAAGCATTGTATCGGAACATTGAAACTAGGAGAACATGGCGGAAAAAAGCTAAACCCATAGCAAATGTACAGAGAAAGCATGATAAATTCTCTGCCCTAACCTTTCATGTGGGTAGTTCTGCCCCCGACCCCCCACACATGATCCATATCAGAACTCATGGCATGTAGTGTATCTCCTGCCCTTATCCCTGCAAGATTCAGTTTGGATTCATCATGGCTGTTAAGGCCATTAATGTGAATGCAACCTGCAAAACCTGACAAAAAAATGTTATTATTGGTCCGACCACTTGCTCCTTCACCACCTTTCTTTCCAGCAATTTCTGTCCCCAATTAAATGTCACAGCTGTGAGATTTCACAGGGAGTGACAGAGATTAGGCTCTGGGATGACATGGTGCCATGAGAGATGGAAGAGGGTGGACATGTGCCGTTAATTTGGTGTCAGGTGAAGCAGGATTGAACCGTGCACTGAGGAAAACAGAAGTGCGGCGCAATTTGTTATGCTGTCATTATGGTACTAATGTTCACGGTTTGGCAAGTGACAGCCTGCCAGACGGTTCCTCCGCAAATCAATCAAGCAGCAGCCCAAAATCAAAACCCATACCTGAGGAAAAATAGAATTATGGCTCAGTGATTGAAGCAGTTCAGCTTCCAGGGACGAAAACCAATATGTAGTTCCTTATGTGTTAAATATGCTAGGGATTAGCGGTTTCATATGCAGTGCTCACAAGACACCTGCTGTGTTGCAAAGTAATGGGTCTAGTGTCGTGTCTGCAGAATTAAAGAGCAACATGCGCCACTCTTATTTAGCATGTAAATCAAAACAAGACAGCTTTATAAGTGCAGCACGGCAAGCCCCTGACGTATTGTTGGTCTGTTCGAAAGCTAAAAAGAATGGAGAAACTGCTAAACTTTTTTCCTTTCCAAAAGCAGAAACCTCATCATCCTGTGTCTGAATGTTTCTTTTCCTTCTCTTTAGCACACCACTTGAGAATAAACACTGCGTTATGTTGTGCATTTAGCAGTCCTAAGATACCAAGTCCTTTTAATCTTGTTCTCTGTATAGAGCTTAGTTTTCATTTGTTCTGATTTTTTTGACAGTTCTTGCTGTCGTTGTGCCTCCTAAACTGAATCTTGGATTCTGAAATTGTTTCTTTTCCTTTTCTTGTACGTCCAGACCAGTCGCTGAAAGGTTAATTCCGATGACAGGGGTTCTCTCCGGCACGAAGGATGACTGGCACAGCTCCCGGGATTTCAAGACAGCCTTGCTGGAGTCCAGCCTGTAGCTGTGCAGTGTTACCAGTGCCTCCCAGCACACTCACATCTTCCTTTGCTAAGCAACATCAAGCAGCTTTATTGAAAGGGTTTAGAAAGTGTGCCCTGGGGCTGAATTAACAGCAAACCCTGGCCTGGTGTTCTTTGTCGATACCTCATTAAAACTGTACGTTGGGATAAAATAACATGTAAATTGAACAGCAAATCCAGAGAGGAAAGCATCATTGACATTGATTGTTTGTTGACAATTCAATTCACAGGAGGCTTGATGGTTAATTCTGTGCTAATTATCGTCATGTTTTTTTTAATGTGTTCTGTTCCAACAGTTCTCAAAGCTTTTTTGACATCGCTGTTTCTTTTAGAGACATTCACGCAGGCAGTTCAAAGGAACATTATTCAATGGCCTGGAACATTATGTAAGATCCTCAGCCAGTACATCAGAAAAGAAATGCAGAGGTCTGTGCCTCTGTGGAGAAAAAAGCCGCCATTACTTATAAATGAGAACTGGACCAGTGACACATGACCCTTCCATGCTCGATCACTTATGGGCTTTGGTGAAACTGGCTGTCAACGAGAAACTCACGACAGGAAAAATGGCCAGATTTAGACATGAAGATTTATAGGTATTTTCATCCTTTGTGACTTTTTCAATTGCGGTTGTAAAAAAATGGCCTCCAGGTGAGCAGGTCACAGTGGACACCCCTGAAACTGCAGAAATGCCTCACTTATTGCTGTTGTTAAGACCTGGTACCCTGGGGCAGGAGCCCTCTTTATCAAGGCTGCTGCAGCGGTCCAGACGTAAGCTGTGGATGTCTCATCCACAAGCCTCCAAAGCCCTTTTCACTACTTGAAATCCACTAACGCAAAGCGACCCTGGTTTCCCTCCTCGCTTGGCTCAACCTCCTTCCTTCTGGCACGCCGTCTGTCCATCGCTCGGACTCTCATGCCAGCGAAGGAACTGCATGAGCGTCCTTCAGCGTCTGCAGCTGCGTGAGACCTGCAGTATCGTGTGCAGTATCGCAGTATTGTCCCTCTGAAACACGGCGTGCTCCTCGTTGCCCAAGACGGACTCCTTCAGTCTTTAAAGCCCATTCAAGTACACGTCAGTCTGCGATGGCTTGTTAGTTCCCTAATACCATTAATAACTGAAGCTTTACCATGTGGAGTCACACCTTCACACCCAGTTACTTCAGAATGACATGAAGCATTAATGAGCCCTGCCTGATGATTTCTGCTCCTCTACTGTATATAATGTTCTTTAATTGTTCAATAATGAAAAAAGCTTGAACAGCTTCCTTCTGCTAGTCATTTATTTACATGAGTTCACATTGCTAACTTTTTATACTTTCTGTGAGTTCTTAATAATGTCAGAAAGCAATTTGGGACACTGTGCTTGACTAACATCTATCAGCACAATACTATAATGTATTTGAATGGCACTGCTATATACCTTTACACTGTACTCACAGTAAAAACCCACAGCACACAAGATTGATGTTTTGAAACTAGTTGGTTTCAAGAAAAGGCAGAGCCAGCTTTATCCAGCCACCAGCCATATCACCCTGCAGCTCACCACTGGCAGCCCACTGAAGCTCAGCAGGTGTGAGCCTGGTCAGTACCTGCATGGAAGACCTCCTGGGAAAAACTGAGGTTGCTGCTGGTAGAGTTATCAGAGGGGCCAGTAGGAGGTGCTCCCCCACAGCCTGTGTGGGTCCTAATGCCCCAGTACAGAGACAGGGACACTATGCTGTATAAAGGCACCGTCCTTTGGATGAGATGTAAAATCCAGGTCCTGACTCTCTGTGGTCATTAAAAATCCCAGGACATTTCCTGAAAAGAGTAGGGGTGTTAACTCTGGTGTCCTGACCAAATTTCCCCCTGGCCTTTACCAGTCATGGCCTCCTAATAAGTCCCCAGTCCCCATTACCTGTAAAGCACTTTGGATTGTCCAGAAAATCACTATGTAAGTGTAAGGAATTATTATTATTCTCTCAGTCAGAGGTTCCCAGTCCTGGTCCGAGGAGTCCATAAACCTGCTGGCTTTCATTCCAGCCTGGCTTAATTACTTAATTGAAACCTTAATTGAACTAAAAAGTTGCTTGTTTGGAATGTTTACCACTTTTTTCTACTCTAAGGGGATTTTGTTTTGCTTAAGAAGTGATAGTTAAAAGCCATTCTCTGGGATGTTTGAAAGATGAAAACAGTAAAACACCTCAAATTAATCCTATTATGAAGGCAATTAAGGCTTCGGTTGTGTACCTAAGAGCTAGGCTGGAAAAAAGACAAGGAGGTGTGTGAGCCACCAGACTCAGGACTGGGAATCCCTACTCCACTGAAAAGACCTCATTCCACCCAGATAACTATGCAATGCCTAATCTTCCATCGATGGCATTATCAATTTTCCTCGCAGTTGACAGAGACGATAGAAATAATCTTCACACTCCTCTGAATCACATTAAACAGCTTTTTTGCTGTATGGTTTCATTAGCTCACAAAATTCCCCTTACCTTGGTAACATCCCAAAATGCTCATCTCCTTGACAACTCGGGAATGGGTCGCTCTCCAGCTGCTGTTCAATTACAGAGCTGTTCTAGCTGTGCTGAGGGAGCCAGATGTGTTAAGGTCCTCTGACAACTGAGCTGAACCAACTGGCTTATCACACTGGCAACGCCAAGAGAGGAAAACATCACAGAGAAGCACAGTTACAAAAACAGGGAGGCAGACTCATTGATGCACCACAGAAAGTGAAGGGAAGGTAATTAGCTGATCAGAGAGTGAAAAGGAAATTAGCAGAAAGCATTGCAACTTCAGATGTGAAGAAACTAGCTATTATGCACAGCTGAAGGTGCTGTCTAATTGTAAGCCTTCTGTCAATTCCTGTTTATGATTTCCTGCGCTCCCCTAACCCCTCACGCAAACAGACACGCTCCTACCCTGCATAAAAACAAAATGCTTCCCCGATAATAATGAACGTTTCAAAAGAAGATCATTAAATTCACTTTAAGAAATGCTCTCAAGATGCACATAATCATATTTCAGAGCCAGCTTTGACAAATGCAATCTCGTACAGTGAAGGCTGAGGGATTCACTTAGCTGCGGTAATCAGCTGTCACAGGCTTTCACTCAGAAAGCGAGTATCTGCAGCTGGAAATAGATTGCAACAGACTGGCCTGCTTTCTCACACCTCTCTGGAATAGGTGAAGAAATGTTTAGGGTTTACTCTCTGTTGCATTTCTGTGGCGTCATACTTACCACTCCATCTCCTTACTAACAGTATGATTTCAAAATTCGTTTTACTTTGGCAAAGGAAACAATGAAGATGAGTCGAATGCACAATACTTAGAAACCATGCCTTATTCATTTTCTAGGTTTCTTGAGTGGCTGCATTAGCTGTGCAAAGGGTTTTCTATCCGAAGTGTTTTGAACATTGAAAGAAGATTATTTACTGAGTCAGTGCATTGTATCTCTGTGTGTAGCTAGGATGTTTTGCAGAAGGAGAGCTTTAAAAAGCAGGTTGACGGTGGGAGGGGCTTGTGAAGATTTCTATTCTAAGATTCAAGCAAAACAGCCAAACCCAGCAGGTCTTCAAACTCCTAAGAGGATTTATTACCACTGCCTAAAGGCAGGAGAAACAGCAGCTCTGGACTTGACTGACCTGTGTGAGGGACTGACTGCCACAGGTATCACAGTGTGCGATCATCTCGTTAAGCTCGATCAACCTGCTGGGTGTTCCTCTTCTCCAAATCTTTGGTGCATGAAGAGTTAAAGAAAACAAGTAAACCCACAGCTCCTAATGAGCTAAAGGACAGGGCTTGGTCACTTCTGCAATGAAACCTTGCAAAACATCAATACTGACATCTGAGAGCAGCTGAGTCAGCAGAGAGGTTGAATTCCTTTAATGGACTGAAAGGCTGGTTCTATAATCTAACTGCATGAACATACATTAATAACCACCTGATAGAGTGCGTGACAGCTCTGTCCTACCAGGAGCAGGCCACTGCACAGGAAAGAGTCACACAAAGAAAGCATTTGTTACACAGTCCACTGGGGGGCACGCAAATCAGACTCCTTGCCACACGCACTCTCCCCTCCAGATAATAATCCACTTCCACTGAGTCCAAATCTTATCAAGTGCAGCCAGATCCCATTGTGGAGTGACAACACGGGGGACATGAGCAAACACTATTAACGTCACAGAGTGTTCACGGCCAGCCGTAAATCACAGCCATTGCTAGCCCTGCTTTCTGTGCAGCAAAAGAAAAACACATCTGTCTCCCAGCACACATCTGCCTGTGGTAAAAATGATTACATTTCCAAACTCTAGCCTGGTTCTGTCCTGTACAACAGAACTGCCAGACATATAATTATTCATTAAAACAGAAAGAGATTTTTTTTTCTTACCGCCCCATTTGTGTATTGTCTTGAAGTCTTTCGAAGATCGTTGATTCACGATGAGGCAGTGACAGGTACCTGACCTGCTTTCTGAGCACCAGCTGCAGTTAAAGAGGCACAGTGCGAGCACAGCACAGCCACGACAGCAGCTTTGCTTTTTCAGTGAAGCAGACAATCTCAATCCACAGTTTTGGAAAGCTGTAATTACTTCTACCATGTTATGGAAATGTAACAGCATTTGTGTTCACCCGCATATGCAGTATATATAGACTTTATGTGCATCTATACCACTGAGCAGGATATTTCAACACTCATGTAAGGTTGGACCCTGCCTTTGCAGATGACTCATACTGTAGGTGTATAAATTATAAAGAGGGGATTAAAACTGAACCAGGAAGCTACAGATCAAACAGTTTTACATCTGCTACTAGTATGAAAACAATAGTTAGAACTCAACTAGAAGAATATGTACAAAGGTATTTTAAGAGACACCCAAAACGGAATTAGAAAGGGCCTTGTTTGAATAAATAATTAGAATTCTTCAACAATCAAAAAGGACAGTCGGTGACACTAAACCATATGCCAGAATATACAGTATTTAGATTTAAAGAAGGCTTTTGATAAGGCCTCCCATAAAAACTTCAGCCACTGCTTAAGTCAAATCATACAATGGCACTCTTCATTGGAGACAAAACCGCTCACTCATTCACTCATAGATTATCACTGCTGTTAATTAGAAAGTACATGCTTGTCAGTTACAGAGTTACCGGCAGAATGCCGCCCTCACTGTGGTGGCTCTCAGGAGCATGGCTGAAGCTCTCTCGGAGTGAAAGCCCAATTTGACGCTGAAGCAGCAATTAGAATAACTACAAAGCTTTAGCCAGTTTATTAATCACTTTATGCAGTGTGAAAATGTGCGAGCGAGTGTTGGAGAGCTGCATTACCTTTTCTGTGTGGTCTAATTTTAGCACCCAGACAGAAAGGAGCACACTCTGAACAATAACTGTGACGGTAATGAAGTTGCTGTGACTCACAGCTAATGGGGAAATAATTGCTCCGTCAATTCCTACAAAATCCCTTCACATCGGTCATTGAACTGAAATCAAATTGTAGGGGAATTAAGGGAAAAGCAGTTGATTAATGTCGGCGGGAGAGCACCATTAGAAGTAAGCCGCTGTGAGGCCAGTGATGTCTGTCTCTGGCTGGAGTTTGGGATTGAGGGATTTGGAGCAATGCAGGGATGGGTGTTGGCTGGGTAGAGCTGTGACATGTGCGATTTCCTTGGCACCAGCTGGAAGAAACCCTGCAGAATTGTGGTCTCACCTGTTGCCCAGACTTTAGGACAGGCGGGACACAATCTCTTGCATCTCAGGTGGTATCCCTGTTTAACAGCCATAACAATCGCCTATTCTTGTCCTGACTTCAGTCCCTTACACACCGGACTCCCATGTTTCTTTGTGGTCTCAGAGGATTTTCATTCACTCATTATTGTCTTTGAAAAACTGAACCATTCGAGCAGAGGAAGTATTGCAGCTGTTGGGCCTGGCTTACTGTTCTCTGAATCTTCAGCAAAGAAACCTTGAATTTCAAGGCAATCTCCATTTCTGCTCCGAACAGAAAGTCTCCAACACTTCACACTGAGAAGGGATTGAGCACATACAGTATCTGACAGCTAATAAGAGAAATCCAGCAGATTCCAGTTTTCAGTACAATTTCCACCTGCATGCTTTCTGCAAACATCTGTTGCCATAGGATACAATGGATTTTTTGCCAACGTGTGCACTATACCATTCCAGATGGTTTTGAAAATTGGAGAGCAGTATCTCCTGGTGTCATGGCGGAGGCTTGTGGCTGCCTGACAGGGGCCTTACACACAGAGACAGGCTAATTGCAATGAAATGTGTTCCATAGCAACTCATCTGAGACACAGCTGACTTGATCTCCTCTGAAACACTCCCTGCTATCTCATAGCCTGCCCTTCCCTCGCAGTCTAACAGAGATCTGCTTTAACAGGTGTGGCAGCGCTCATGCCTTTGAGATATGAGTGCTAGATTATACACACACGCATCAAAAGACAAGTCTGCTTTCCTTCAGTCCTTCATGTTTCTCTAGGTTTAATTAGAAAGAAGTTCCTGTCCTGACATGAAAGGTGATTTTCATAGACTGCCAGTGCTTTCAAGCAGAAAACGAATTTCTTGAGACAGCTGCTTAGTGCAATGAGCTTAAGTGTTAACTGGCTGCGTGACGCTGTGACTCTGTAAAGAAGTTCATGTAGCACAAACTAAGGGCTGCCGTCAACTCTCCCACCGTGCAGTGATTTGGAGGAGGTCAAGTAAGATGTGTGACAGAGTCAATTCAAGCTCCGGCTTCAGAGGAAAAAAAAGAGAAAGAAAATAAAACAGAGTAGAAGGTATCAGTTCAGAAACAATAAACGTCATTTCTAGAACTGCATCACAAAGTCATTAACACTCAAGTGTCTGTTGATGAAGCATTTCTACACGAAAGTGATTTAGCTTTTGTTAAAGGCAATGCGATTAGGTATTTGTGGGCCTGAGTTCCTAACCAGATTGTTATCACTCTGTTAATGTTTGGTTAATCTATTATGGGTTATAAAGCATTTAGAAATGTAATTTGTAGCCCCACAAGTGTTACAGAAAACAACATACCAGATTGCTGAATCTGCTGAAACTAATTTACTGCCATTGGAAATCTCTCTCCTGTCTTGGCTTATCTGTGAGCACTGTGCCAAGGCTGTGCAGTGTTCTCAGCGATAAGGACGGACATCCTGCAGATAATTGCTTTGGAGTGGAGAGAGAGAGGGGACTGGCCACGCCATTCAGGTGCACCTAAGCAGCAAATTCATGACAATGATGTTTTCTCCACGCGCTGTTTAATGAGTGTGTGAACACATCACAGGTGAGCACCACCGCGCTGCTTTGAGGGGGTGTCTGTGAAAGTAATGCAAGTAACACAAAATCGCTCGATTTCAGTGTTTCCAACACGCACTGCAGTGGTAGACCTTGGGCGAGGATCGTGATGTCAACACCCGCAGCTCAGCCTTTAAAAATTCAGATCTGCACGTTTGGCTCTGTAGAGGTATTTAAATGAATCTCACCATCCCGTGTTTTTCTCCTGCAAATGTATTTATTTTTGGCACAGTCTGACACACAACTTCTAAACAAAGAAGACTTCACGATAAAATCAGTAAGGGCTTCTCACCTTGAAAGTCCAGTTAGGTTAGGCAATGAACTTTTTAGATGTGCATTAATTAGTCTTGTGAGCACAATTTACAGCTCACAGACTGCCCTTCTGCAGAAGGTAGTGCATTTCCACTCAGAGCTCTTCTCATGACTCAACCCCCTCTCCCCCGTCCACCTTCCTTTCAGTGGTATTAATACTGACACACATCACAAGCTGCGGATGCGGTAGAGATAAAGTGGATTTAATTGCTACACTGGGGCAAAATAGATTATGATAATATTAATATATATGCTGTATAAGTATGCTTGATTTCCTGCCTGGCTGGTGCAATCAATAGATTTTTTTTCTTAAAATGCCTTTTATAAAACTATAAGCAAAAGTACTAGTTCAAAGGAAATGAACCTAAGAATGTTGTGGTTTTTTTTTTGGTCGGCTGCCGCCAGCTTCATCCATAAAGATGGCTTCTTTTCTGCTTGTGTTCGCAGGCTGTAACAAAGAACCTGCCGCAGCTAACTCCCTGCCTCTGCTACACCGCACGTCTGCACAGCGAGAGGCAGAACTGGGTCAGAAAGCTACTCTCGACCTGTCACACATGGAAACATGGAGTCTAGGCAGAGGAAAAAAAGAAACTGCGGACTCCCCCAGCTGGCGCTTCCTTCAGAAAAACACAAGGAATTCATGTTTCCCCATAAACAGGGGCACAGCCTGCCCAGCTGAGCTGTCAGTCCAAGGGCTGATGGATCTCCTGGCAGCACAGCACTGCAGCGCTCAGACTCTGGCGGCCCCTGACTGACACCGACACTCTCAGCCCTCCAGATGGTCTGCTCTGATCCTGCTCAGGCTTAGATCCCGGAGAGACACGTTGTCTCCTGGATTTCGTACCACACACAGTTGTTTTCCTTGAATAATTGAATAATCGTGCAATCAGATCAATTACTTTTACCCCTTTGCAAACAATGCACTGGAGCTTGAATTAAGGGAGTCCTTCCATCTGTTAACAGTGACACTTAACCTGCTGAGGAAAAGCTGGAGTCTGTCCTGGAAAGCCAGAGCTCAGAGCACTCATACAAGCCAAACCACATACTATTTAGTACAGTATTTAAATAGCCAAACTCTAAATACTATTCAGAGTAGCCAAACACAGGCAGTAGCAGGCCATCCTTTAAATCATCAGTTGTAACAGAAAACAAGGACTGGAGTTTGACATGAACTTTCTCATTCATTCGTATAGTTATAGACAAGGGAACACAGACTTGTAGTTTTCATCAGTTAATTGTCTCGGACATACTGACTACCAATGGCTAGAATGAATGGGTTTTTGGTTAACTTGCAAAAGCAGTCATTAACGCATATGCAAAGTTTATTAAATCTACTAAAAACATGGTGGAGACACCATCTTGGCCCATCTGGCTGATCGGGCAGATACTGTAAGTACCTAAGTAAGCATCCAGGGGTTTGTTGCACTTAATACATTAACAGATGTTTCCATGTTTGACGCCAAAACTCAAGACTGAGACCACATGTGAGCTGAACCTGAGCTGCTTCTCAGAAATGGGCAGCAAAATGCTTTTTTTGTCTTGCAATGTTTTAATAAAAAAAAACACGATAATAAAGGATTAGAGTGAACTGAAGTGACATTCAAGATTAAAAATGCATATTGTTAATGAAATTGTATTAGATAGATGAACATTTAATAGTCTTAGTAATTAATAAATGCATGCCTTTAATATAGTACTATTGGAAAACCTTACACTCTGAATTTTAAAAGCAATGCTACCATTACTAATTGAACCATTTTTAATGACTTTCTAATAAGCAGAGCCCCAGAAGACTGAATTCTGAATTTTCCTGACTAATGATTAGTAAAATATTTTTAAAAAATGAATTAAGCACTAGGCTCTAAAAAAGAGCTGACATTTTTATTACACATGCAAATAAAACAAATGATTGATTGTGTAGAGTGCTGTTGTTGGACTAATGTGGATGGCTATATGCCTGCCAAACGCGAGATTTCCTACATTAAATCTGCTCCATAGCTTAATTCTAACTTTATTAATGTGTGGAGGAGGAAAGAGACGGCTCATTGAAGAAACTATTTATTATAACTGTGCCGTGAGCATCAGGCCACAGGATGCATCACCTTCATAATCAAAACCCTGCCTGCAAGGCCAGAGAAATGAAATTGAAAGTATCACAAGGATATTCAAACTGCTAGGGCGCTCTTTCGTTGTTAGGTATTGGATTGCTTTTCATAAAATAAATTAGGTTTTTCATTGCAAGGATAACCCGATTCCTCTGCATTCAGTGTAGCCATTGAATGAGATTAACAGCGACAGAGGAGGAAAGTCTTCATTTTGCTGACTGACGCCCCATCACCTCCCCTTTGCCAAGCCTGCCCTGTCTCGGGGTTACAGGAACCTTCGGGTGCATGGAGTATTCTCAGTAAACACGAGCTGCAGAGCAAAAATGATCACAAAAATGATCTGAAAAATAACCTGCCCTCTTGCATGCCAGCATCTGCACGGATCAGGATCCCCAGAGGTTCACACTGCACACTCACCTCAGGGCTTTTAGATCTTAACCTGCTCTTAATCCTTCCATACCGGAGTGGCAGAAGAGCAGGACAGGTAGGGAAGATGATGGGGTTCTGCTGTCGGGGTGTGTGGGACTGGGACTCAGGTCTTTGTCTCTTTTGCACCATTTTGCACTATTGTATACCATCAGTTCTTGCCATATTAGAGCGGTGTTAATCAGCGAACGAGGCATTAGCTGAAGAGAGACGATGTGTCTGAGCGTGGGCAGATTACAGCTACCTGAGGCCTTCTGAATAATTTAAAGGCAATTTACTGAGCCGCTCTCTCCCGTGCCAGGTGGCATTACTCAGTCTCCAACAATAAAGCAGTTAAGAAACGTAAACCGGCCCTGGAGGGAAGGAAGGTGTCCGCCAAACCTGATAAGACACCAGTACAAATCAACAAGAGGAACACGAGAAAGACTGAGCCTCCGTGTTCGAAGGGGCAAGGGAGCGGTTGCGCAGGTGTAGCCTGTGTGCTTTCACACTTCGCGTCCCGAGCTGCGTGCGGGGGCTACTTCCCAGCACTCACCAGCCGCGCTGCTCTCACTGTCCGCTATGTCTTCACGCAGCCACAGCAGATAACTTCCTGGAGTGTAGCCACCACGTGCTTTCCCCTTTTGAGACACGAAAGGCACGCTATGAGATACCAGAGACAAGGCAACAAAGATAGTTTTTTTGTGTACAATTCCCCGCCATCAAATGGTCTTCTTTCAGGGAAGGGTCTGGAGGGGTGACAGCAGCCAAGCTCTCCTTCGCCTCTCACTTGCAATCGTCCGTGATGTCACTTCCTGAAAAGTCAGCCCCTCCCTCCTCCTGGTATTCGTCTGTCTGCACCCATCTCCACCTGCGCAGCTCCCCCTGTGTTCACCGCAACAGGCATGTACATAGCAATGCCACTGTGTAGTAATTGCATGGTGACCTGGACAACTATCATTATATGTTAATTCATTTTCTGTCTGCCCCTCTGTTTCAGATCAGTTTCACACCCCACGTGTCCCACCCGTCTGGACGGTAACTCATGAGCGTCCAGGCAAAGAGTTTGTAATTCCACCTGTCAAGATGGCTGCCTGCAGGGTTGATTGCAGTGGACTGCACCTCAAGAATCTGTGATATAGATTGTCATGTAAAGGTACACAATGGGATTTGTCCTGTTTTTGAAGTGATGAAAATTGACTTGGAAAAATGCACCTGAACAAGATAAGTTATGGTTATGTACTGTAACTGTTACCTTGTCTAAACATATAAAGATGTGTTCATATATACTGTTTTAAGTATATATTAATGTAAAGCTTTCTATTCTGTGATTCTCTGTATTTATTTGTGAAAAGAAAATAAAGCTCTTAAAAATGGAAATCGTGTCAGGATGACGAGAAGACCTTGAGAGGAGCCTTTCGTACAGCCTCTGCAGATCGCAAAGCAAGAACATTTCGGATGTTGGTTCACTCCCCCTGGGACGAGCGACCTGGACTTCAGCCGACTAGCGCTGAAATCCAAGAGGGTTCGCCTCGTGTGGCCGTGGCACTTTCACAATACAAGCTGCCATCCTGCTTGGGCTGCTGGGAGCTTCTAGCCATTTCACCAGGAATAACAACACCCACGAATGAAGCAAACTGAAGGGTTCTAGTGTTTCAAGTGTTTTAGTCATAAAACATGCTGGCCACCCTCTGGCCCACTGGGACCCCCCTGCAGATTGAGGAGTGGCCAAGGGGCAGCTGCAGAGGTGGAGGAGGGATGGAGGGTAAGTGAGGGAGAGAAGGGGATCAGATACAGTATTTTACATGTTTAGGTAAGGAAATGACATCAGGATTGATTACAAATTCATTAGAGCTGAGGCTGATTGACCTTGGTTGTTGCCCTCCCCCCCGAACTTTCATTATGATCTCCACTTGGCTGTTATCTACAAACAGGCAATGAAGTGAGTGACTTCAGTGTTGTGTATCTTAATAAAGAGACGTTCTTATATTATTTTAACTGTTTTATTAACTACACAGATCACACCATATATTCCCGCCTTCTACTCTCCCGTTCTGTTGTCTCGCGATGTCTACTCACTATACTACACTCAGCACACCAGTGGCAGTGTGATCGCTGTCTCCTTTCCCAGCCCCGAAATCACACTCTCCACAGCAAACAAATTACATCAACAGCAGACCTGCATCCATTTGACTACAATGTCTCCAAATGACTGCTGACAAATTAATCAGTTTGTTGACAAGGAAGCAATGAAGATAAAACTGCATCATTAGCAAACAGAGACATTGATTTTCGATGCTAAAAACGCATTTAATTTCTCCCCTTCCATCCCCACTTAAAAAAAACGCAAAGGCTATTAACTCAAATACGATCTGGCTTACTCACCAAATACAATTATTAACTCTAACCATAGCTATAAGTAACATTAACCCTAACCATACCAATAAAGATAAGCCTAAAGTTAGCTTTAACCTTATGTCCCCCAAAAAATTTGATGACTTAGAGGGAAAAAGAAGTTTATGCAATTGAACTAATTCTCATGATGCTGTGGCTGGGTGATTAAACACTGTTTTTTCCACACAGCAGCTGGGCACTCTAAGGCAAACCCCCATCCTCACATATACATAGAAAAGTGACGAAGGTCTTGACCTGAAAGAACAAGCAGCTCGGGGCAAGCTGTCAACGGTCTCAGAGGATGTGTCTCTCTGTTCCTGCCAGACGATCGTGGAGAAGAGGAGTTTCTAACAGGCAGGGGTCACTGATCCCAGTCATGACCAGGGATATGAGAATGAAGGAGCAACAACAGTCCAGGTTAATGACACACGATGCAGAGCCTGAGCATGTAATTAGAGTCACTGACGAATCTATGACAGCTGTAGGCACCTCGCCAGAGCTTCCTACCCAAGCTCAAATGAGGATAATTAGGCCTGATCAAAGAGGAAGATTACATTTGTTTGATGTGGCAGAGCATTCTTTATTTTCTGTGCACTGTGCCATATAAATCCAAGGTTTTGTAGGCACAGTAAGTGAGAGAGATAGAGAAATGGAGAAAAAAAGACATTTCACAGCACGAAGGGTACAAGCCATTGTCAGCCAATTAAAAATTAATACACCCCACAAAATACAGCAGAAAGCAGAAAGTGCTAGTGATTATGAATTTCTGTTGAATCGTTTTATTGACTGTTGAACGAATTGGGAGATTTTCTTCATTCTCACCCTAATAAGAATTTCACATGTTTACACACCCTCATGCTGGGGTTCTGAGTGCAGTGCAGGGGCTTGTGCAGAAAGGGTTCTCATGCTCCAGCAGTGAAACACTCATGGCTTTGTTCTGTGCACCTCCCTCAGTCATTAGGACTGGCACAATAACGCCGCCTTAAATGTGAGTTTCTCAGACTAATGAGCGGCTTTCCCTAAACTTCCAAAGCCCTGACACTTTCTGTTGTACGCCATGTGCATAAATATTTCATAGCTCCCTGCTTGGAGCCCTTGCTTAGCCACAAAGTAATCTGCAAATAAAAATCATGCTGCATTAACGTGCTTAAAGAAACATGCGCGTAACATCGGCATACAAATAGGGAGACCTCCCCCTCCCCCCAACACACACAATGAATTTGCAGTAGCTGCTTTTGCCAGAAACTGATGGCTACTATATCCCTAGACAGAGGGGTGTGAAAATGCATTGCTCGAACTCTGGAGCATAAGAGTGACAACCCGTCCAAAGTTGCAGGCAGGCCTGGCTCTAATCCTAACAAAATCACGTGGTGATAAGGTCCATAATTCAGCTCTGACAGACTGATCTCATTAATAAACACCTTATTTGCAAAGAAAAGGCTGAGATCAGGCTCACTTCCTAAAGGCTAACTCATAAAGATTTATTAGACCCTGAAAGATTCAGGGTAATTACTAGTGAAAAAAATATTTTGAAAGGTCATTCATATTTTGCCAGAGAACGGCTCCCGAGTTCCCAAAATACATTTTATAAGGGATGATTACTGTACATTATGTAATATTACACAGTGCAGTGAAACTGTATCCTACATCTCTGTATCCATGGGAGTGACGTAGAGATAGTACCTGGGCGTTCACTTAGACAATCGACTGGAATGGACTAACAACAATGAGGCCATCTACAAGAAGGGCCAGTGCTGACTTTACTTCTTGAAGAGGCTCAGGTCCTTCTACGTGTGTAGTAAGATGCTCCATGTGTTCTATCAGTTGGTTGTGGTGAGTGCCATTGTCTACGTGGTGGAGTGCCGGGGCTCTGGGATTGGAG